>NC_045442.1:95819430-95845477 GCF_002776525.5 Piliocolobus tephrosceles
TAGTGATGATGGTGATGGTGATGGTAGTGATGATGGTGATGGTGGTGATGATGGTGGGGATGGTAGTGATGGTGATGGTGGTGATGATGGTGGGGATGGTAGTGATGGTGATGGTGATGGCAGTTATAGTGGTGATGGTGGTGGTGATGGTGGTGATGATGTTGGGGATGGTAGTGATGGTGATGGTGGTGATGATGGTAGCGATGGTAGTGGTGGTAGTGGTGGCGATGTTGTGGCGATGGCAGTGTTGATGGTAGTGATGATGTTCATGATTGTAGTGTTCATGGAGATAATTTTTATAGCATTTGTATATAGCATTGTCTCTGTCCCAGACGATTTCTTACTCAACATATATTTGACTCATTTGACGTTTACAACAACACTATGAGGCAGACACTCTATTATCCCTCATTTTACATATGAGGAAACTGGCAACCAATTGATGAAGATTAAAACAGGGTAAAGCTATAGGCAGCTCAGCCAGGCAAGGCCTTTCTTAGCACTTTTATGCTAAGAGCTGAATGACAGGAAGGTGCCAACACACGAAGTTCAGGGCTAGGAGGGAGGGCTCTTTAGAGGAGGGGGACACATCCAGGTGGAGAGAAGCAGAGCAGAGGCCCTCCACAGTGCATTACCCTGGCTAGGCTGCAGATCTGGAGAAGGCCAGAGAGGCCTGAGTCACCAGAGCTCTTCAGTCGGTTACAAGCTGAGGTGGTGACAATGTCCTGGGTCAAGTGACAAATGCACAGAGCAGTGGACATGGGTGGGGAAAGAGCAGGGAGCTGAGAGATTTGGGAAGTGGAATGGACAGGGCTCTATTGGTGTTGGATCAGGAAGGCGAGTGAGCGGACAACCCCTGTAGACCACACACGGCAAAGCACTGGCCATGCTGCAGCCCCTGTCCCCGCCATTCCTCATACAAATAATGTCCCACTGCATCCTCCAAACTGCCTTTCACTTAGGTACCATATGCCCATTTTTCTCATGAGGATATTGAAATTTAAAGAAAATAAATAACAACTACAATCACACAGCTAGTAAGTATAATAGTAATCAGGAAAAAAATCCAGGGACTTAAGCCATTACTACATGTGGCTCTTACAGAGTGCCTGGCCTCCTGTTTCCACTTCTACCACTCATTCATTCGTTTCTGGGGTCAAACATATTTTTCAGCAATTGCTCTAAATAATTGAATAATTTGTATTTTTAAAAGATCTAAAACATAAGTTTAAAATAACAAAAATAGTCAGAAATCAAAATTGTATTGGAAGTATCTTTATTACAGTGCCATAAACACTAATCCATGATGAAATATATATACACTTATTTAAAACACATTATCATAACCAGTTTAAATCAGACTAAACAAATGATTGCAGATGTGCCTAAGGATATAACACATAGAGATTTCGCTGCAGTATTGTTTACAATGATTAACAAAAAGAGAACAAACCAAATGCCTAACAATATGTTCCTGGTTCAATAAATTATGGGGATTTTTCAAAAATAAAATTATTGCCATGATATGGAAGAATATACAATAATGTGGGAAGATAGTCACCATATCTTAATTGTATATACCAGATTATAAGAAAATAGGTGCTGTGTAATCTAGTGTTCATTAACGGGTGGTTAGATTCATGCACATGAACAAATATGCACAGATGGATGGTTAGTGGCTGGGAGTCCAACCTAAATGGAATAGAGGTTATCTCTGAGTAGCTGGATTATGAACGATTGTGGGGTGTGTGTGTGTGTGTGTGTGTAAAGATATATATATATTTATCAAAATTGTATAATGTTATATATGAAAGCTTATAAATATTCTATAAAGAATAGTTTAGTCTATAAGAATAAATAAAAATAAATGTTCTTTAAAACTACATCATGATTTTACCCCAGATTACATACAAAGAAACAAAGGTCTTCAGAAGCTCAAAGCCTGGGAGTTTGAGGTTGCAGTGAGCCATGATCATGCCACTGCGCTCCAGCCTGGGTGACAGAGTGAGACCCTGCCTGGAAAAAAAAAATGTACAAAGTTACATAGCAACATGAACAAAAGATGTCAGGATCGAAGCCTTTAGTATCAAAATCTCTAGTCAGGCCCTTAGCCACAAATTCAAAATGCCACGCTCCTTAACTCTCTAGAAAATCAAAAATTGGTTGAGTCTGTCTAAACAGGCTTGAGCTGCACCTTTAGTGAAGCCTCTTTCCCTCCCACATGTATAGTTAGATACAACTTCAATTCACATGAAACAGAGAAAATGTTAAAAGCTTTTCTTACTGTCAGAGTAACATAAATGTAAACAATGTAAAGAGCTCTCAGTTGGTTTAATCTAAACAAACAAAAAAAAATATTAAGCATTCAGCCTTGTTGTACTTCTTCCCCAGAAGACAGACTCTTCATTAAACTTTTCACCTTTCTAAATTACTAACTCTGCATCCTGCACGGTGGGTGGTTTTCTTTCCAGACATTGTGACGTGGATCAATGTAGAACGCAGGAGTCCCTGAATGGAATTTACAGCTAAATTTCACCAGGCATATTTTAATAAGATTAGCATATCTTTGTCTTTCAACACTAAGTACCTTACAATTAACTGAATTTAGACAGCATACTGTTTCATGAGAAGTGAGATTCGGAGGCTTCATTTCCGTATTTATTGATGTGGTGTGTGGAAGGAAGTCTAAGTAAAAATTTCCGCATCCGCCATGGGGAGATTTCAACAACACGAGGACGTGTTCACCTGGGCAGGAAGCTCATGTAGACACAAAATCTCGCCTCCTGCACACTGACTTCTAGACAAAGTCACCATGGCTTCTGCTGGGGGGAGAAAGAATTGGCTAGGAATGCCTCTGTGCTACAACTATGGGTACTCCTTCTAGACGGCAGGAAACTCAAAGGGCTTGGGTGATAACATCACTTAGGTGCTGCTAAAACCAATCCCTCCAGAAATGCCCATGAAAGACCACTTTCACCACCTGTGGTCTTCCTTGTTCCAATCAGGTGACCAGATGAACACTCTCAAAGCTAAACAAATGAAGACATCTTTTGGATGAATTCAAAATTAGCCAAAGATCTTAAAAAGCATTCCCATGATGTAACCACAAGAACACGATTTTTAATAAACTATAAAAATCAGTCACAAGGGGTAGGAAAGAGGACCCTTTTTCATCTTCAACTCTGTCCATCTTGGAAAGCATGTTTTAAAGAAGCCATCCAGTTAAGAGTGTGTCTACACAGGCATTACCCACCGAGAGCTACCTTGAAGGGGAGAAAATTAATTTGGCAAATTGCTCAATTCCTTGCTGGAAGCTGTGAACTTGGCAGTTGCTCACGGAAGGGGCAGGCTCTGTTTACTGAAGGTAATAAGCAGAAGAGGAAGCTCTTCCCAGGTATGAGGACCATCTCTTCATGGGGCCGCAATCAAGGGGATGTAGAGAAATCTCCTTCCCCGCTCCCCGAAGCTAATTAACAGCAGTGCTGCATGTAAATAAACCCAGGAGGAGGTAAATAGAAGTGAGGGGAATTAGAGAAGCTGGAATTCATCACACACAAGTAGCTGTGTGTCAATGATACAGTATATATGATAACGAAAGGAGTTCCAAGAAGAAAGGCAGAATCAATATTCCCTACGTCTATGAGTCTACACTCTTTTAACACCATATTATTAGATAAAACAGGCTTCTAAGTATAAAACCTGTGTCTATCAAAATCAAGCAGATAATCATCTTTGCTGAATGAAAAATTCTGCCCTTTTGGAATAAATATTCTCTCAGAAACTAACAAGTCACTATTAATTGAAACTTTGAGAGACAGAGTTGACATAAACATTAAACTGTATTCATTTATTTGGATTTAAAACGTGGCTATGGAATCATCTCATTCACTTCTAGGAAAATTGGGTGAACCCAAAGCTAAATATTTATAGAAGTCTCACTAGAACACCCAAATATTTAGCAATAAATGAATTTGTTAATAAGGAAAGTTTTATGTATACATTAATGTTTCACTGACATATGGGAAACATTTTGACAAATTATAATATCCTGATTTTACTTGTCCAGAATGGTTTCTGTCAGACCAGTTGCTTTGCTTTCAGCTTCTGCCAATAAGTAATAGTCATCTTGTAATTAATTTGTGAAGTGCTTTAATAGTTTCTCTGACTTATAACCAGTTATTTTACCTGGTGTACTCCATTGGTCACAATGATGAAAGGTTTAAATGTTAACCAAAAAATATTTTACACCTGCATTGGTCACAATATTATTTCACCCAGTTAGTACACCAACACTCATGAAGGACATAAGATGTTCTGAAAATTATAATCTAAATAAGAACTCTCCCCCACACACACATCCCTGAATCAAGAAACGTTATGAAGTCATATGGCAAGATTTAGTGATCTCAAAATTCATAGGTAATTCATAGGTAAACCCATATCCAATTACTACCATTGGTTCCATGATGTCAAACTAAAAAACTAAGAGGCAAACATTTCCTCAGAGAGGGGTAGTCCCTCCAAATAAATGTAAAATGATGATACGGTGTAAAAGCACAGTATACACCTGTTTTATCCTTGTGGGAAAGTGGTCCTCCTCCTTAGGGATTTGATTAATAATGGGGTGTGTGTGTATGTGTGCCTGTGTGTGTGTGTGTTCTAAAGTAAAACTATACATATATTACACATGGTAAAAGAAAAACAGAGCAGACAAGAAGAAGAGCAAAAAAATTCTAAAGCCTGCAGGTTGACAAACTTTCATGAAAACTACATTTTCCTAAGTTTCAAAAGGTTTTTTTTGTTTTTTGTTTTGTTTTTGTTGTTGTTGTTGTTGTTGTTGTTGTTGTTGTTGTTGTTGAGACAGGCTCTTGCTCTGTTGCCCAGGCTACAGTGTAGTGGTGCTATCCTGGCTCACTGCAACCTCAACCTCCCGGGCTCCAGGGATCCTCCTGCCTCAGTCTCCTGAGTAACTGGGATCACAGGAATACACCACCATGCTCAGCTAATTTGGTTTTTTAAATTATTTTTTTGTATAGACAGGGTCTCACTATGTTGCCCAGGCAGGTCTCATATTCCTGGGCTCAAGTGATCCTCCTGCCTCAGCTTCCCAAAGTGCTGGGACTACAGGCATGAGCCACCACACCCAGCCAGGTGTCAAAAGTTAAAACTTATTTTATCATGGTAGTTTTAAATTTTCCCTTCAAAATAACAAATCAGTATTTTATTCAAGCATATCATTAGGCACAGCTCTAAAGAACCAATAAGAGAAAATAATATCACATAATTATCACTAATATTCAGTGGTTTCTTAAATAAGTAGTTACAAGTTGTTATCCTTATTTCTGTTTGTTTCTATTCTAACTGGTCAATAAAAAGAAGCACGTCTTGGTCTGTTTTCTCTAAGTTATATGGGCATGCCAAAGAGATAACTTCGGTATTTGGTCTGGCATCATTCCTTTCCCACAGAACCACAAAACATTGGTATAGACAGAGAGATAACAATTAAATGGTCAGTCAGTCCCTGCAGACAGTGGACTAGCTTATACACTACATTGTAGAAACATCTGAAATTTTAAAAGATAAAGATATTGACTAGAATGAACAGGAAATGGCAAAAATTTAATCTGTATTTGTGTCAGCCTCAAAATTACAATTCACTAGATTCTGAATGTCTCACAAGAGTAATTACCAACTAACTTTAGACTATGTTGAAATTATTTAGGAAAAATGATACCATAACATTTTGCATGGTATTTGCAAAGAGGACCTTGAAACTACACAAACAGGAATTATGCCAGTTGGCCCTTTGGGCACCGTAATGACCAGGATAAGTGTTGTATTTTTATGAGGATGAATTCCCAAAGTTTATCCTTTCTCAGATCTAGTTTACTAGGCTTCAAACACTCCAACTAAGCAGCACGTGTGACTGTGAGGAAGAAGCAGAGGAGAGACAGTCTCAATGCACAAATTCAATGCCACAAACACAGTGAGTCAGAGGCAAGGAATCAAGTGCATGAGAATCACACCAAGTTCTTCCTTTTCGTAAGTTTAAAATTAAATGTCATTCATTTTGAAATAAACAATTTATAAATGCACTCATTTTTATAAAATATACAAATGATATCCCAAAAATTGAAACAAAATTTCCTATTAACCGTCACTCAGTCTCACCCTTTCTACATAGGTAACTATTGTAATCAATCTGGTGTGTATACATCTGAACATTTTGTTTTGCATATGCATGACATAATTTACCGTATCTGTAGGAATTTAGTTTTCCCATGTGTACTGGGAGGTATAAGGTGTGTGTGGTTCAGCAATTGGCACTTTTTTTGTTTAAAATGTGTCTTTTGGGGACCATATATATGAATTTTCAGTCTCTTTAACTACCTTATAGTATTCAATAGCACACTTTTTTGTTACCTCTATCCAATTAACGTACATCACATAGTGTCTTAGTCCATTTTTACCCTGTGAAAAAGAACTACCTGAGACTGGGCAATTTATGAAGAAAAGAGGTTTAATTGGCTCACAGTTCCATAGGCTTTACAGGAAGCATGACTGTGAGGCCACAGGAAACTTACAATCATGGCAGAAAGAGAAGGGGAAGCAAGCACATCTTCACAAGGCAGCAGGAGAGAGAGAGCAAGTGACAGGGGAACTGTCACACTATCAGACCCTGTGAGAACTCACTCACTATCATAAGAAAAGTTTTTAAACCATCAGACCCTTTTATCACTTTCATCACTTTTAAACCATCAGACCCTCTGAGAACTCACTATCACGAGAACAGTATGAGGGAAATCTGCCCCCATGATCTAATCACCTCCCACCAGCCCCCTCCCCCAACATGTGGGGATTACAATTTGAGATGACATTTGGGTGGGGACACAGAGCCAGACCATATCACATAGTTTCCAATTTTCTTCTATTGAAAAAAAAAACAAAAACACTGAAATAAACCTTCTTGTATATATCTAATACACAATGTCACGTGTACAAGATACCCTCTAACACAGACATCAAAAAAAAACAAAAACAGAAACAAAAACAGAATATGAGAGACAACAACGACTTCTGTGTGCAGAAGCCCGGGCTGGCCTACTGGATGGTGAGAGCCCACATGGAGCAGAGCCAAGGTATCCCAGCTGAGACCCACCCAAACCAACCAGCCTGCCAAGCTCCCAGACAAGGGAATGAAGCCATCCTATATGACCCAGCTTCGGTTATGCTAGCAAAGACCAGAAGAACTGCCCAGCCAACTCCCAAAAGTGTAGAAAATAATAAGAATTTATTGTCTCTAAACTACTAGGTTTTGGAGTGGCCTGTTACACAACAGAAGCCAACTGATTAAGATAGAATCAAATTGGCTATACCATTTCATACTCATACCAGCACTGTGAGAGTTATTTCCTCAATATCACAGTATAAAAAATTATCAGGTAATTTCCTTTTATGTGGAAAGAAAAAGAAATACAACCAACCAATAAGCATGCAAAAAGATGTTCTTTCTTCTTTCTACATAATGACTATCTGCTCTTCCCCACCACCTTTTCTTCTCCAGCCTATCTGAATCCACAAATGAGCAGCTTGGAGAAGTGCATTGGCAGGCATATCAGCTACCCTGGGGGGTGACCACCCAGTGCCTACCATGCAGGTAACATCTGATACCTCAGGTATGGATCTGCCAAAGGCTGGCAAACCTCACCAGGAGACTGCCATCTAGAGTTTATTCCATTCACTCTAGGTCTAAGATCTCACGCCTGAGCAGTCACTTAACTATGGATATCAAAGCCATATAATAAAAGAGTGGCTTAAAAACCGTATTTTGCAGAAAGCCAAGGTTTCATGAAACCAGAAGGAAAAAAATAAACACACAAATTTCACCTTTTAGCCAGGTATGGTGGCTCATGCCTGTAATCCCAGCACTCTGGGAGGCCAAGGCAGATGGACCACCTGAGATCAGGAGTTCAAGATCAGCCTGGTCAACATGGTGAAACCTCGTCTCTACTAAAAATACAAAAATTAGCCAGAGGTAGTGGTGCATACCAGCAATCCCAGCTACTAGGGAGGCTGAGCCAGGAGAACCACTTGAACCCGGAAGGCGGAAGTTGCAGTGAGCCAAGATTGAGACACTGCACTCCAGCCTGGGTGACAAAGCGAGACTCCGTCTCAAAAAATAAAAAATAAAAATAAAAATCACTTCTTAAGGTAGTCTTAACTATTTTAAATATACATTGCAAAAAGGGGGAAAAAATTGCAGTGTTCTCAGAGGGTCCCACAGAGACAGACTGGGCTGATAATGCAGAAACATTCCTGCCCCAAAACACCTAAAAATACAAGATAAAAATTTAATGCAAACCTGAACTCAGAAGATAGAGAAATCCCCAATAGCAAGCAAGAAAGAGGGGCCTGAAAGACAGAGGGCTGAACAGTGATGGAAGGCAAGGAAGTGGGCCCATTACACTTGTCAAGTGGGCCTGACATGTGGAATTAAGTAGAACCATGGAAAGGCTTCGATCTCAGTGAACAGAGAATGAGAAAATCTCTGCCTCCTAACCTGATCAGGGGACAACAAGAATGAGCTTATTTTAAAACCAAGGATATGGGAAGGTTTAGAACCTGATCTATGCTACACACCTGGTATCAGAAACCATGCAGCCTCCACCAACTCCCCTGCTGCAAGAATTCTATATCCACTGAAGCTATCATTTAAGAGTGAGGGCATCGTACAGACATTTTCAGGCTAAAAGATGTATCTCAGGAAGAAGGAAAGCGAACTCAGAAGAATGAAGTGAAAGACACAAAGCAAAGTTAAGAAAGAACATTATTAGACATATGGGTAAATCTGAGTCAGCACTGATCATAAAAAAGTCAGAACAATAATAATAATGATGACCAACCTGGATGATTAAAAACAAGTTGAAACTATGATATCAGAAAACAAAAATACATGAGATGAGGAGGGAGGAGAGTCAAAGCAATCAATTTGGTGAATTATTAAAGAGGCCAATAGAGATATTGATTAGACTTGCCAAGTCCAATATGGATGTTAAAAATTTAAAGGTCACTGAAAAAAGAATAAAAATAAAATGAGTAACTTCCGGTCCAGTCAAGGAGACTAAAGAAAACTGATCAATCTACTGAAATGCAGGAAAGGAAAGGGAGATAGTACAGAAAAAAGGTCTGTCCAAGGGAGAGCAGAAGAAAGCATAAAAATATCTTTCATATTTTTATATGTAAAGTATTACAATATTTCATCAATTCTGAGGTGTACATTTGTTCACATTTCTGAAATCAGAATGTATATGTTAATTGATGGCATATCAAAATTGCTGTTAGCCATGCAGCGCTTGTGGCATGGATGTCAGGGACAATGTACACATGAACATCAAAAGCACCAGCATCAGAACCTGTATAATGGGTGTTGGCATCTCAGAAGAAAATCCTGAAAACAATAGCTAAGCAGTATTTTAACTCTTAAGCACCAAGCAGTAGTGGGGAAAGAGGGAGAAAGTAATGAATCAAACAGGTTTAACAACATTCCCAAAGCTGAGCTCAAAAAGAGGTTTGTTCTACATAATTTCAAAGCCAGCTTAAGAGTCAATTCCAATGGCTTTCAATTCTTTTGAGAAACGCTGCATTCCCAATTCTTGATAGTACAGAAAGTGCTAGAGACTGGAAAAGCATAAGCATTGGTGACCTTGAGTCAAAAACTAATTCAGAAGAGTTAGACTCCAAATTTAACAGTTCTTAGTAATAACTTTGTTAATTTATTTCACTTATATGTATGCATAAGACCAACATATGATTTTTAAACTTTTCTAATTAATTCTAAAAGATCCGTTTTAAAAAGTTCAAAGTATTATGTCACTGTTTAATTACAAATTATTTTCATTCTTAGTGGTACCTAAAATGATGCTGCATCTTAAAATCAATGATATCTTAGATTTGATGAAATACAATATAAGGTAATCATAATCAATGTAAAGAAACTAGACTTCCCCAATAAAATACAGATACATACAAATTGTATTTTGAAAATATAGCTTTGGTGCATGCCTGTAGTCCCAGCTGTTTGGGAGGCTGAGGAGAGATGATTGCTAGAGCCCAAGAGTTCGAGGCTGTAGTGAGCTATGGTCATGCTACTGCACTCCAGCCTGTGTAACAAAGCAAGACCCCATCTCTAAAAACAAAACAAAACAACAACAACAAAATTAAAAGTAAAAAAGTGGGGGAAATATCTGAAAAATACTAACAATCACAATAGCAAAGCTTAATATAATCATATAATCACCAAAAAAAAACATTTTAAGCAGTAAAAGAGAGGAATTATTAGGGATAAAAAGGATTATTGCCTTATAATGAAAGGGACAATTCACCAGGAGGATAGAACAATTTTGAACCTTTATGCACCTAGCAACATAGCCTCAAAACCACAACAACAACAAAGGGTAGATTTACTGGAAAGAACCTAGAAATCAACAATTTTAGTAAGGAATTTCAACTTATATATAAGGTTCTCAATAATTGATTCAGTGGTCACATATAGAAAAAACAGTAGTTAGAAAAGTCACATTCTTTTCAATCACACATAGAACATTTACAAAATTCATAATGGACTAAGCCACAAAACAAGTCTCAAAAAACATCTACATCATATAGAACATGTTCTCTGACCAAAATGTGACAAAAAATTAGGATTTAAAAACACTTCTAAATAATACATGGTTCAAAAAAGAAATTATAAAAATTGCAAAGATTCAACAAAACCAAAAACATATTTCTTGAAAAGACTAATAAAATGGACAAACTTTCAGCAAGATAACTTAAGAGAAATACTCAAATAGTACAAATGAGGAATAATGAGGAAACAAAACCATACATACAAGAGGGGTGTCACAGACCTTGTGACAAAGTGGTCCTGAAATTCCTGGAGGGGAAATGAATAAGAATAACCAAGATAGTTATGCTCGGAGGAAGAGGAAAATCAAGGTGTCCTAACCTACCAGAAACTAAGACTTATATAACCTTAGGCATTAAAATATGTAGTATTAGTTCAGAAATAGTAAATAAAGCAATGTAACTGAATGGAACCTGGGAACAAATATAGCTACATGTAAGATCTGGGTATATGCTGGAGGTGACATAAGAAATGAAGAGAAAGAATGGACTATTCAAAGCTGTGTTGCTATCTTAATTGGCAACAAATATGGGAAAAAATAAAATGAGATACCTATTTCACATGAATGACAAAAATAAATGCCATATGGAATAAAACCTAAATATGACAAGGAAAGCCTCAAACTTTTAGAAAACAAATGCAAAATTATAACACATTGGGAGAGAATTTCATAAACAAGACCAGAAAAACCCATAGAGGAAAAGATTGATACATTTGAGATTAATAATTTAAAGATTTTTACTAATGATATAATAAAATCAAAAGATAAGTCACAGACTTAAAGAAGACATTTCCTTTTTTTTTTTTTTGAGACGGTCTTGCTCTGTCATCTAGGCTGGAATGCAGTGTCGCAATCTCAGCTCACTGCAATCTCTGCCTCCCGGGTTCAAGTGATTCTCCTGCCTCAGCCTCCCAAGTAGCTGGGTCTACAGGCCTGCACCGCCACCATGCTCGACTAATTTTTGTATTTTTAATAGAGACAAGGTTTCAACATGTTGGCCAGGCCGGTCTTGAACTCCTGACCTTAGGTGATCCACCTGCCTCAGCCTCCCAAAGTGCTGGGATTACAGGCATAAGCTACCGTGCCTGGCTGAGAGAAGACGTTTCCAAAGCAAATGGATGAATATCCAAGATATGTTTAGGACTTTCCCAAATCGAAACAAAAGAAGCAAAAGGAGGGGAAAAAAAAAATGGACAAAGAATAAGAAGAGGTAACTGATGTAAAAGATAACTCAACTGGTCAAAAATCATATTAAAATGTGTTTATTGTTATTAGTAATTAGAAACACAGATAAAAAAAAATGCACTTCCCTCATAACTCATCAGATTGGGAGAGTCTAATCTCCTAAGTGTTTGTGAAGCTGTGACAAATCAGAAACCCCTACACATTTTCCGTGGACACAGAAATACTGCGATTACGTTGGCACCAACCTACATTTACTTTTAAGAAACTCCTGGGCTGGGTGTGGTGGCTCATGCCTATAATTCCAGCACTTTGGGAGGCCGAGGCAGGTGGATCACCTGAGGCCAGGAGTTTGAAACCACCCTGGCCAATATGGTGAAACCCCATCTCTACTAAAAATACAGAAAATTAGTCAACCATGATGGTGCATGCCTATAATCCCAGTTACTCGGGAGGTTGAGGTAGGAGAATTGCTTGGGCAACAGAGTAAGATTCCGTCTCAAAAAAAAAAAAAAGAAAAGAAAAGAAAAAGAAAAAGAAAAGAAACTCCTGAACATGTCTACATGGGGATATAATCCAAAATATTCAATTTTTGATTATTCATGATATTCAGATATGAGTACACTAAGTGTACTCATGAAAATGTGGAAGTAATCACACTATTCATTAGTAGTAGAGATTATATAAAGTGTGGTTTATTCTTACAGTGGAATACTACAAGCAGTTCAACATTTTCAACCATATTAAGCAAACTTCTGAGTTTATAAAGCTATTTATAATCAGAACTTAAAAATAGATACTTTATGTGTTTATATGTTATAGTTTTTTGCAAGATTTTGTTTGGAAGAGAGGGTTCCACTTTTCCACAACGTTTAAAAACTGTGATATAATAAGTGGCCATGGAATGAGCTTAATCTGTGAAACATAACCCTTAAAACCTATCTTGGACAAGCACGGTGGCTCACACCTGTAATCCCAGCACTTTGGGCGACCAAGGCGGGCGGATCACCTGAGGTCAGAAGTTCAAGACCAACCTGACCAACATGCAGAAACCCCGTCTCTACTAAAAATACAAAACTAGTTGGGCGTCATGGCACATGCCTGTAATCCCAGCTACTCGGGAGGCTGAGGCAAGAGAATTGCTTGAACCCAGGAGGCGGAGGTTGCGGTGAACTAAGATTGTGCCATTGCACTCCAGCCTGGGCAACAAGAGCAAAACTCCGTCTGAAAAAAAAAAAAAAAACCCTATCTTGCATACCTGTCATACGGCTTAGACATAGTAAATACACAGAGATGGAGACAGAGATCGAGGTCGATAAAGTGATACAGTCATGGGGCAGATTGTTGTTGTCTACCCAAACCTACCTCCACTTCCCTTCTTTTCTTTTTTTCTTTTGTTTGTTTATTTATTTATTTTTGATAGGGTCTTGCTTTGTTGCCCAGGCTGAAGTGCAGTGGCACAATCACAACTCACTCCTGGACCCAAGGGATCCTCCTGCTTCAGCCTCCTGAGTAGCTGGTACTACAGACATGCACCACCATACCTGGATAAGTATTTTTACTTTTGGCAGAGAGAGGGTCTCATTATGTTGCCCAGGCTGGTCCCAAACTCCTAGCCTCAAGCGCTCCTCCTGCTTCAGCCTCCCGAAGCACTAGGACCACAGGGATGAGCCACCACAACTGGCCCCTTTTTTATTTCTTATAACCCTTAATTTCATTCAGGTATCCACCCTCCTCCATGTGGTTAGGTACTTCAGAGAAAGATGAATTAATTCCCAGCTCCAAGCATTGGGTAACCTGACTTCCTTAAGCCCACTGTGGTCATCCCATTCTTCTGATCCATGATTAGTTTAGAGATGAGAATTCAACCTGATTCTACCAGTGAAACCTGCCAGGAGACTTCTGGGAAGAGGCCAAAATCCTATCGCCATCTTGTGACTCTGAGGTCACCACGGGTAACACCCCTGAGGGGAACAGGGCAGAGAAACAGAAGGAACCTGAATCCTTGATGATGTTTTTGAAAATCTGTATCTATCAACCTGGAAAACTGCCCTACTTTTGTAAGATGACAATTTGTTTTGTAAGACAATTACAAGTTGTCTTACAAATTGTCATCAAAGGATGACAATTTCCATCCTGCATGAGCCAGTTTGAGTTGGATTAACTGTTATTTGTTGCTGAAACATCCTAAATTATTTAAAAAGAAAGAAAAAGAGAAAGAAAAGAAAAGGGAGCAGGGGGCCAGCCCAGAGCCTAGCACATAAAAGACTGCTGTCGTCCATGGCAGCTGAGATTATTATTCTATGCCACCTCCACTCATCCAGTCTCCTCTCTTGCCATCCTCCAATACATTAACAATGTAATGCAGATCAAACTACTTTCCATCCTCATTCTGGTCACTCTTATTCTTAAGCAAAGCAACTATTCCCTATAGTTACCATTAGCATATATTCCAAACTTCATTTTTTCTAAGTACGGTTTTTATTGCTCACTTGGGGGATTTAGGAACAAAGCTGAAATTCACCAGTCTGCAATTATGAATTATAGGTTAGGATTCACTCGGTTTAGTTATACCCACATTTTTTACTCTAATAAAAAAATCAGGATGTATAATTCTAATATATCACCTTCCAGCAGAAACCTTGGGTATTTTATTACCACAAGACAACTAAACTCTAATAGAATCCTAATAGAAAATGAATCCTTTCAGATTTTTGACAGGTGAAACATCAGGTGAAGTTTTCTGTCCTGTTTATTTTCAGACTGGAGGATGAGATGAAGAAGTTAACAAAATTAAGAGACAATGCCACAGTACATATACAGATAGACATCTTTTTCTGAAATAGGAATCCAGGGACCACATGGATCCCAATGGAAAACATAATGAAGCCAGGTGCAGTGGCTCACGCCTGTAATCCCAACACTTTAAGAGGCCAAGGCAGGCGGATCACTTAAGGCTGGGAGTTCAAGAACAGCCTGGGCAACATAGTGAGACCCTGTCTCTAAAAAACAATTTTAAATAAATAAAAATAAATTTTAATTACCCAGGTGTGGTGGCATGCACCTGTAGTCCCAGCTACTCATGAGGTTGAAGTGGGAGGATATCTGAGCCCAAAATTTGAGGCTGCAGTGAGCTATGATCACACCATTGCACTCCAGCCTGGGCAACAGAGCAAGACCCTGAAGACCCGTCTCTTACAAAAAGAAAAAAAACAAAAGAAAGAAAGAAAGAAACGTAATGATTTAATGATTAGCAGCATGATAGACCAACAGGTAAAAATATGAATCCTTCCTTTTTAGCCCCCAAAGTAGCAGGACATCCTATCACCAACTTACTCAAGGAAAAGATCCTTCCCCATGAGCAATATTGCTTGCTAAGGCAGAGACTCTCAAATGAGGGTGAAAGCAGGAGTGTAATTGTAAGGCTGGGTGCAGCGGCTCATGACTGTAATATCAGCACTTTGGGAGGCCGAGGTGGGCAAATCACCTGAGGTCAGGAGTTTTAAACGAGTCTGGATAACATGGAAAAACCCCATCTCTACTAAAAATACAAAAATTAGCCGGGCCTGGTGGTGGGTGCCTGTAATCCCAGCTACTCAGGAGGCTGAGGCAGGAGAATCGCTTGAACCCAGGAAGCAGAGGCTGCAGTGAGCCGAGATGGTGCCACCGCCCTCCAGGCTGGGGTACAGAGCGAGACTCCATCTTGAAAATAAATAGCCCATAGGTGAATCTGGTCCATCCTGGGTAGCACAGGGGAATCCCCTGGTAGAAAATCCTGTAGTAACAAGTCCAGCAATCACATTCTACCAAAATCTTGTAGGGAAGACTTAGTAAGCCAGGAGCTTCCCAAACGAGCTGCTGCCGAAAAAAGACAATTACCACGTTCAAAACAGAAATGATGCTCGAACAAATGGCTCCACATACCTCCAATATCTTCCAGGGAACAGAGAATGATGCAAAAATAAGATCATCTGCAGAAAGTAAGATGGATACTGCTGGAGGAAATACAAAGAATGAATAAACTGTAGAACTTTCAAGAGGGCATAGTTCTTTAGAAACTGATTTGTTTAGGGGCATTAGCTGCAGAGAACTGGATATACCCACAGGCTGAACCACCACCTGGTCCCCCTGAATTCTATGGTCTCTGTAGGTTCTTGGAAGCTGTTATTACTCAACCCTCTGAGGTTCTGAAAAACATACAGGTGAGAAATAAATTTTCATCTCTGGCAGTCCTCATGCTTCCTAGCTGTTTAGTAAGGTGTTCCTGCATGTAATTACCCCACAGGGAGTTTGTGGGGAGACAGGGACATGAGCAAACATACAAACCACCCAGCTCGTTCTGCTAGACAGAGTCATTCTTTAACCTGGCCTTGTCTAGAGGCCCTGTAGGCAACTGGATTTCTTAAAGCAGGAAAGTACTCATAAGCAAAGCAAGTTGTTCTGTAAGCAAAGCAAGTTGTTCCGGTGAAATAAATAACTAGAACCTTATTAGCAGATCCCACCTGCATGAAGTTATGGGGAAAAGAGGAGGAGAAAGGACTTAAGTTTTGTTGTTAACTAACACACAAAGAGCATATGAACCTGCTTCAATGACCACTAGGCTATAAAGCATCTGACCTTGGTTAGACACAAGGAGATGGGGCCTCTTGCCATGTGGTGCAACAGTCCCTAGGGTTTGGGGCAGATATCCTTGGAGACCTACCCAAGTTGACCCTACCCTTCTTCCTTACTAGCAAAACCCCGATTCTGTCCAAGTGACCCCTGGCGGTCAGGTCAGGGCTCAGTGATGTGACTTGTCACCCAATTCTGAACCATGAGAAATGAGAGGAAATCAGTTCCAGGAAAGTCTTCTTGGCACTGAAAATGAGGCACAAGGAGAAGAATGTCCCTCTTTCCGCCTCTGAACATTGACATGTGAAGATGTGAGCTTCAGTCTGTAACCACTCTAATTATGAGGGCAACAAACCAACAGACCAACCTATCAGGCTGATAGAGAAAAAGATGGAAAAAACCCATCTTGATAACATGTGGAGTCAGAGAATTAGCCAACTTCGAAGCCAGCCACCTCCAAATCTCGGGCAATGTGAGGTAACTATCTTTTCAGGCTTCCTGTTACTCCAAGTTGAAAAGACTGTAATAGATACTGAACTCTATAGACTCCAAATGTAACTTATTTGAAGGTATGAATTATATCAACAGATTGAATACAAATAAAAATATTTCTGTCCAAGGAAAACTCTTGCTGTTGCATTAACAGCAAAGGCAGAGGCAATTTCTTACCATTGTGATTTGTCAATGCTTTCTCATGTGCCTAGAATTCTGCTCCTCTTCTCAAATAAACTTCTGCTCATTATTCAAACTTCCTATGAAGTCCTTTCCTAGCTCTGCTAGGGACATTCACATGTTCCCTAATACTATATCCATGTACAATGTAAATATCTACTGAACAGCATTGGACTTGTTCACCTGTGGCTGTCCCATGTGAGTTTCCTATAAAAGACATAATGTCTTATTCATCTTCACACCCTTGCACTTAACAAAGGGCCTGGGACTCAGTTAGTGTGGCAGTTTTTAAATATGACCCCCAAATACTTGGCGTTTCTTCCGTTTTGTGGTAGGTCCATGCCCCTGCCTTTGAATCTGAGCGTGATCATACCATCAGAGTGGGGGGAAGTGATGCTGTGTGACTCTGAGGAGATGTCATATAAAGGGGCATGCAGTATTCACCTGGATCTCTTAGGATGCTTGCTCTGGGGAGTGCTCCACCCCCCAATCCCCTACTGCCATGTAAGAAGTCCAACTACTCTGAAGCTGCTATGCTGGAAAGGTCACGTGGGTGGCTCCAGTGGACAGTCAGCAACAGCAGGCCACCACAGGAGTCCCCAGCTTGGTTGTTTAGCTCCCTCAAGCCTTCAAATGACCCTAGTCCTGTGGACAGCTGAGTTCGACTGCAGGACAGGCACCAAGCAAGACCTGCCCAGCCAAGCCTTTCCTAAATTCCTGACTCTCAAAATCAGGAGCAAAATAAAATGGTTGCCTTAAGCCACTACGTTTTGGGATCACTGCTGTACAGCAACAGGAACCAGAACAGTTGGTACTAATATTTATTGACTTTACTTTAAACGCATTCTAAACCAGAATTTTTCAAATTGCAACTTGCCAGTGTTTTAAGAAAGCAGGCCCAGAGTTCATATTGACGTTGTGATATTATTTCAGTAAACTGAACATATTAATGCATCATTTTTTTCTTTTATCTATATGTTATCATTTTACTACAAATTATACTTCTGTATACTATAAGGTTAGCCCTATAGAAGTACATTTGCTTCTAAGAGCAACCAAAACTCATACCAAAAAATAAAATAAAATTCAAATGCCGTCACCTCTAGAAAAAAATTAAAATGCTGTATTTACCTGAATCCAATCAAAGACAGACATAAAATAGAAAGAAATGCCTTTGTCATCCCCCCCATCTCCATGTCCTGAGTGCCCTAATAATTATAATTTGCATTACTGATGGAAAATTTTATTATGGTTCAGACCGCCATTTAAAATGGATCGTTGTTACCAGATATAAAACCTTGCCTGGACCAATTTTTTTATATAAAGGTTCCTGCACATTCATAAGCAGTTCAGAGTTGGAATTCAAAAATTTCCCTTGCATTATATTTAATTTAGTCAATACAAAAAAAAAGTTATTCAGAGCATGATGGATGTAGGCTTATTTTAAAAATAATAAAAATTTTTGAAAAATGAAAATATACAGGCCAGGCCTGGTGGTTCTCTCCTGTAATCCCAGCATTTTGGGAGGCCGAGGCAGGCAGATCACTTGAGGTTAGGAGTTCAAGACCAGCTTGGCCAACATGATGAAATCCTGTCTCTACTGAAAATACAAAAATAAGCTGAGCATGGTGGTGGGCACCTGTAATCCCAGCTACTCGGGAGGCTGAGGCAGGAAAATCACTTGAACCTGGGAGGTGGAGGTTGCAGTGAGCCGAGATCGCACCACTGCACTCCAGCCTAGGCGACAGAGTAAAACTCCATCGGGGGAAAAAAAATGAAAACAAACAAATGAACAAAAAAGTTATATGGACAAACTAACAAAATGTTTCATGGACAGGCTTAAAAGAAACACAGAAACTAAAACTCCAGAATTGCATCAATGTTTTTTTGTTTGTTTTTGAGATGGGGAGTTTCACTCTCTCACTCTTCTGGCCCAGGCTGGAGTGCAGTGGTGTGATCTCAGCTCACTGCAACCTCGCCTCCCAGGTCCAAGTGATTCTTCTGCCTCAGTCTCCCAAGTAGCTGTGATTATAGGCACCCGCCACCACGCCCAGCTCATTTTTGTATTTTTGGTAGACATAGGGTTTCACTATGTTAGCCAGGCTGGTCTTGAACTCCTGACCTCAGGTGATTCGCCCGCCTTGGCCTCCCAAAGTGGTGGGTTGCAGGTGTCAGCCACCACGCCCGGCCTGTATCAATGCTTTTAGTGAAGTCTCCAAATGCGAAGGGGGGTTCTGAAGAAAAAGGAACTAGGAAGTGAGTTCCACTACAGTGAATGCACACTGCAAATAAAATGTGCTGTAAACTGCTTGACGTTTATTTCACACTAAGTGTACAAAGAACTGTACTGTGTGAACTTAAAAAAAAAAAAAAAAAAGTAGATCTCAAGGTTTTCTTGGATCTAGATCATGCTTAATTTATAACCCTGAATAAATTCTGCTGGAAGACCAGGCAAGTTGACTCAATGGTATTGCTTGCAAGTTCACTGCTTTCACACAGTAATGTGCATCTGACACAGTGGGTTGTCCCTCCTCCCCTTCCTGGCTACCAGTGCTCCCATCACCAGCCACTCTCCAGATCCTCACTTTCACAGTCTCTCTTGCAGCTAAGAGTGGCCAAGTGACAGGTTCAGACCAGGTTGCCCAAAGGGGAAGTTAGCCAAGGGCCTTCAGGGAAGGGCTGTCATTCCTAAGGGAAGAAAAACCTCATAGCAGTCCTCTAGGCCTGGCCACAGTCCAATGTGACAATTCAGTGGTGGGAGGCCCCCTGTAACCAACAGTCTAGAAGCCGACCTGCAGTCTAGAAGCCAACAGTCTAGAAGTTAACCTCCTGGAGCTGCAGAAAGAACCGATGGTGAAATGTCTGCTTCTAGACTTATTGATATGTTGAGGTGTCCTTCTTGGCTAAGCCACTTTTACTCGGGAGGTCTTTACCGGACCTGAAATTTCCCAAACTAATGCACAATGCGTGCCATAATAAGAGCTTCAATATCTGGCAAATATTCCCATGTGAATGAGAAAAAATCAATTATTGATTTTTAAAACAAATTTTAGAATAATTATCAACTTAAATAATGGCAGTGCGGTCACCGTATTCCAAAGCGGCAGCTGCATGTAAAGTGAGCATGGGCCTGCCAGCCAGTGGCATAGATGGGCCTGTTATCTCCACCCATGTGCACCTTGGCCTGGTGACAGCAGACACAGCAAAGAGTACTTCCTTCCAACAGGATCTCTTTCCTGGCAGTGAAGAGAACAGAAGCAGCAGCACTTCAGTTGAGTTTCATGTTAATAAGGAAGAATATAAAAATAATTTCACCCATTTAAATCTAGCAGAGATTGATGAGGTCAGTTCACCTCTACCTCCCTTTCCATTTATGGACTGGGAGACTCGAGACATAACCCTTTGAAAGAGATTTTTAAAACACCAAGATGCCCCAATATTACCATTAGAGGTTTTGTTGTTGTTGTTGTGGGTTTTGTCTTTTTTTTTTTTCTTTTTTTTTGAGACAGGGTCTCATTCTGTCACCCAGCCTGGAGTACAGGCATGATCATAGCTCACTACAGCCTCAAACTCATGGATTCGGGCAATCCTCCCACCTCAGTCCCTCAAGTAGCTGGGACTACAGGTGCGTGCTACAGGCCTAATTTTTTTTTTTTTTTTTTTGAGACAGAGTCTTGCTGTGTTGCCCAGGTTGGAGTGCAGTGGCGAAATCTCAGCGCACTGCAACCTCCGCCTCCGTGGTTCAAGCAATTCTCTTGCCTCAGTCTCCCAAGGAGCTAGGATTACAGGCACCCACCACCACGTCCAGCTAATTTTTGTATTTTTAGTAGAGACAAGGATTCACCATGTTAGCCAGGCTGGTCTCGAACTCCTGACCTCTAGTGATCCACCCACCTCGGCTTCCCAAAGTGCTGGGATTACAGGCGTGAACTACCATGTCCGGCCTTGTTTGTTTGTTTGTTTGTTTGTAGACTCTGGTCTTACTATGTTGCTCAGACCGCTCTCAACTCCTGGACTCAAGTGATCCTTCCAACTTGGCCTCCCAAAGCACTAAGACAAGCGTGAGCCACTAAGCCCAGCCAGTGATAAGAATTTTATATTCTATAATAATATAGTACTTAACTGTTTTCTTGTGAGAAAATAATATTTGGCATTTATTTATTTATTTAGAGACAGGGTCTTACTCTGTTGCCCAGGCTGGAGCTGCAGTCCCAACCTCCAAAACTCAAGTGATCCTCCCACCTCAGCCTCAGGTGTAGCTGGGACTACAGGCACATGTCACCGCACCTGGCTAATGTTCGTCTTTTTTGTAGAGACTGAGTTTTGCTATGTTGCCCAGGCTGGTCTCAAACTCCTAAACTCAAGCGATCTGCCTGCCTCAGCCTCCTAAAGTGCTGGGATTACAGGAATGAGTCACTGTATCCAGCCGATATTTGGCATTTTAATAACACCTGAGAAACTGTATTACTTACTAAAGAGTTCTTCATTTAATCTTTGGAATGTATCATTCTGTTAGTATATGCTAGGCCCTCTCCTCCATCCAGATTCTTACACTGGATTTTTATAGATGGTAATCCACTATTTCCCCAAAGTTTCTTAAATTTGTTACAGACAATATTGATAGTCTCCTATCTAACTCGGTAGCCAACGTGTTGTAAAACCTTCCCTCTTCTGAGGTAGATTCCTGATTCCAACTGTTTATATTATTTGCTTACAGGCCATTCAGTAATGAGCCATCTGTTCAGAAATCCCTTTAGAAACTTCCCTACATTATTTATGTCACTAGAAAAGCTATTTCCCCTCCCCTAAAAAACAGCTGCTTTACATACAATAAAAATATCATTATTTAGCCATCGACGTTGATGTATGTTCTGGTTCATCATTACCTTTTACACACTAATTGGCTGAAGAAGTCTCTCCCTTCTCCTCTGAAAGACTATCAAGTAGACGTTTAATTTAATAGTAGGTGTAAAATGCTAGTCTTACATTCTCTCAATTAAAAGTACATTTGTCATGACTTTTATGTAGCTGGTTTTAACCTCACAAATCACTATGATCTCCCAAATAGCTGATATGATTTTTGAAATTCTGAACTTTAGTCTGCTTATTTTCTCATACAAACTTAATATACTTACCCAAAATTGCCACATTCCACATCATCAAACCTTTCATCTTGTCTCAAAAGAAAAAGGAAAAAAATTTAAAGCTAATTAAGAGCCAAAATCAACCATTTTCAGCTTCAATTTTCAAATGTCAGTTTGTTTTTACCCAATTCTAGCAAATTTATGTAGTGTAATTCTAAACTTCACTATTTGACATTTCCCCGTGGAAGAAAAGCAACAGAAACTTTTCACCATCTGTGTTGCTCTTGGAAACCAGCCCCTCCCATCTGTAGTGCGGGCAGTGCAGCACCCTTGCTGGTCTTTGGGGCTCTGCCTGCACTGCTGCGCTCAGATCAGCACTGGAACCTCCAGCAATTACCTGCAGCTGATGCGCTCTGGAGACTCGCCCTCTGGAAACAAGGTGCCGTTCTACATTCAACATACAAGTGGGAATTCAGATTTGCAGGAGGTGGGAAAGGAAAAAAAATTTTTAATCAAGTAAAGGTCTAGTCTGCATTTTTGAATAGCCCGTTTTCTGCTGAATCAGAAATATTTCTGAAGCCTTTGAATTCCTGATTCCTACGGACTTTAGTTTTTCCAAAACAAAAGTGGGAAGGAAGTGTTGCTTTTCAGTATAAAGAGGTTCAACTAGACCAAAACTAAAAAAAAATAAAAAGATAGTGGGGTATAACTATAGATTGGTGGATATGTCTAGAACACAGAACTTGCCAAAAACGGGGCGCTGGGGCAGGGTGCGGTCTGACAGTCTACTTGTAACATGTTTCATAATGAGGTTGCTAACTGAGCTACAGAAAGCAAGAGGAGGAAGACATAGATGCCATCAACTCAAGCAATCTACAAATACTGCTGGTTATTTTTGTTTTATGAGTTGTTTCTGAACGGACAACCACCAGCTACCACCACCACCAGCAGCGCCCGGAAAACCGGAACTGGCCTTAAATGTGCCTTTAATTGTTTTGCTCTGTCCCCACGCCCTCTGCAACTTTTGCTCTCCAACTGTACTTGCTCCTGTATGAAACCTGGCAAATAGCAAAAATCTTGAAACAAGAACAGAGTGAGAGAACGGAGAGAAAAGGGAGGGAGGAAAGGAGAGAGAGAGAGAGAGAAACATTCTACCACCCTCCTGGCTAACTGAAATGCTTGTTCCCGAGATTACAGTAATTACTGCCCCAGCATGAGTTCCATACAAGCGCTAAATGAAACAGCACATCAATTAAAAAATAAACACTCCATTCCAGGAGAAAGACAGCCCCCTGGGACGCCCTAACAAGCGTAAATGAACCTGCCAGGCCGCCGGCCCGGGCCGCCCGCAGCCCCCCTCCCGGCCGGTCTTAAGGTGGCTGCGGAGCCGGCGGGGACCATGTTCGCTGGCGGTGGCCCAAGCGGCTGCTAAAAGCAGCCCCGGTCCGGCTCCGGCCTCGTGCAGAGCGCAGATACGTGTCCCGGAGTCCGCGCCAGAGCGCAGCACCGCCTCCCACCAGAGAAAAGGAGGCTCTGGCAAAAGCCTGTGAACTTGGGATGGATGAATAGACGTCCTGAAAGAACCAAGCGAAGGCAGGGAATCCAGCCCCAGAGTTTCCAGTCTGTCCTATTTATAAGTTTCGGGGTTTGTTTTGATTTTTAAAAAGAAATTGAATGTTTTTTCCTAAGAAAGCACGGCGTCCCGGGGCTTTCTATATTTTATCTCACCTAATTATCAAAGCCCCCTTGGAGATCTGTGCTATGATCACCCTACTCTCGAGGTGGGGAAACTAAGGCTCCCCCGGGTCACGCAGCGGAGGCGGGAGAAAAGTCTCAGGCGGGCATTTGTCCCCCGCGCCCCTCGCGCGCCCAAGATTGGGCTCCGGGGCATCTCACCTGGGCCGTCCCGGGTCCAGCTCCAGTTTAGAATGACTCCACTCCCCCCCACCCTCCCCCCCCCCCATCTCCAAGCCTCAGAAACCATCGTCTGAGAACCCCAAGGAGGATACCCTTTCCCGGGTCTTCTGCAGCGCCAGGCCTCGGCAGACCGCCCCGGCAGGCCTCCCCTGCACTCGCCTGCTGCGGGACCTCCGCGCCGCCCGGAGGAGCGCGAGACCCCCGCCGCCCGCAGATCACCCGCATTCGCGGAGGGTGGCAGCAGGGGCCTGGCTGGTTTGAAACGCGGCGAAGAGGCGCGCGCTGCACCAAACCCTGTCCCCGTCCCCAAGGGCAGACTCGGGGAAAGGGGACCAAGACCTCAGACGCACTCAGCGCCATGGGGACAGCCGTGGCCAACACTCTGTCTCTGCGGCCAATCCCAAGGTTACCAAAACTCTCCATCCGCAGAGAACGCGCACAGCGGTGCGGACACTCGGGGACTGCCTTAAGGAAGGCTGAGCCTTGGGAGCGCGTGGACTCCGCCCCGCCGCCCGGCGATTGGCTCGCGGGGCTGGGGGCGGAGACCGAGTCCGCGCTGTATAAATATTCATGAGCCGGCCGCGCAGCTCGAGCGGGGCTGGAGCCGGGAAGTTGGGCGAAGGGCGCTGCTCCCGCCGAGGAGGAGGAGGAGGCGGCGGCGACGGCTGGGCGCGGGTCGCGCCACTCAGGTGTCCACTCCGCCTTCCGGTCTGGGTTTGCTCCTGGGTGTCCAGCAGGAAGGAGACTGCGTGCGCCTCGCCCGACTGCGGACGGAGCGCGGCCCTGACTTTTCCCGGTGGCGGGGGTCCGTCTGTCCCGGGGGCTGACGGACGAAGGACGGACGCCGGAGAAAGAGGGCGGAGGCCTGGGCCGAGGCGGGTCCCCAACTCCGGCGGCGGCGGTGGCGCGGCCTTGGGGGCGGACATGAGCCCCCGGGGGCTGAGCGGTAGCCTCCAGGGCTGACCCGGCGTGGCGAGCGGCCGGGCCCAGCCATCTTGACTGCGCACCGCGGCCCGAGAGGAAACTTGCAGCGCCGCCGCCCTCTGTGCCCGGCGGAGTCACCGCCGCCCAGCGCGGTGGGGAGAAGTGGTCGGGCGCGCGGAGAGTAGGCGAGCGAGCGCGGGACGATGAGCCGAAGCCCGGACCCTCTGCGCCGCAAGGGCTGAGCGCGACCTGGGGCGAGTAGAGCGGACCTTCGGACTGTGGCGCGCGCCTGCGGCCGCCTTCAAATCCCAGGAGCGGCGGAAAGGAGTGCGGAAGGGCCCTGCCGAGGCTGCGGACGCGCCCCTACGAGGGGCTAGATTATCAGCAGACCCCTCTCCCGGGCGAGGCATAAGGGAGATCCCAGATCACCCGCTTTCCCCGTCTCCGGCTCTCTCGTGGGGTCCCCCCCGGCACCCCTCTGCGCGCCGCCTGGAGGGCGAGGGCACCGGGCCGAGGCGCACAGCATGGAGTGGGGTTACCTGTTGGAAGTGACCTCGCTGCTGGCCGCCTTAGCGCTGCTGCAGCGCTCTAGCGGCGCAGCGGCCGCCTCGGCCAAGGAGCTGGCGTGCCAAGAGATCACCGTGCCGCTGTGTAAGGGCATCGGCTACAACTACACCTACATGCCCAACCAGTTCAACCACGACACGCAGGACGAGGCGGGCCTGGAGGTGCACCAGTTCTGGCCGCTGGTGGAGATCCAGTGCTCGCCCGACCTCAAGTTCTTCCTGTGCAGCATGTACACGCCCATCTGCCTGGAGGACTACAAGAAGCCGTTGCCGCCCTGCCGCTCGGTGTGCGAGCGCGCCAAGGCCGGCTGCGCGCCGCTCATGCGTCAGTACGGCTTCGCCTGGCCCGACCGCATGCGCTGCGACCGGCTGCCCGAACAGGGCAACCCTGACACGCTGTGCATGG
>NC_045442.1:95850477-95866238 GCF_002776525.5 Piliocolobus tephrosceles
CGGCGGGCGCGGGCGCTGGAGGCCCGGGCGGGCGCGGCGAGTACGAGGAGCTCGGCGCGGTGGAGCAGCACGTGCGCTATGAGACCACCGGCCCCGCGCTGTGCACCGTGGTCTTCTTGCTGGTCTACTTCTTCGGCATGGCCAGTTCCATCTGGTGGGTGATCTTGTCGCTCACGTGGTTTCTGGCGGCCGGCATGAAGTGGGGCAACGAAGCCATCGCCGGTTACTCGCAGTACTTCCACCTGGCCGCATGGCTCGTGCCCAGCGTTAAGTCCATCGCAGTGCTGGCGCTCAGCTCGGTGGACGGCGACCCAGTGGCGGGCATCTGCTACGTGGGCAACCAGAGCCTGGACAACCTGCGGGGCTTCGTGCTGGCGCCGCTGGTCATCTACCTCTTCATTGGCACCATGTTCCTGCTGGCCGGCTTCGTGTCGCTCTTCCGCATCCGCTCAGTCATCAAGCAGCAGGACGGCCCCACCAAGACGCACAAGCTGGAGAAGCTGATGATCCGCCTGGGCCTGTTCACCGTGCTCTACACCGTGCCCGCGGCGGTGGTGGTCGCCTGCCTCTTCTACGAGCAGCACAACCGCCCGCGCTGGGAGGCCACGCACAACTGCCCGTGCCTGCGGGACCTACAACCTGACCAGGCGCGCAGGCCCGACTACGCCGTCTTCATGCTCAAGTACTTCATGTGCCTAGTGGTGGGCATCACCTCGGGCGTGTGGGTCTGGTCTGGCAAGACGCTGGAGTCCTGGCGCTCCCTGTGCACCCGCTGCTGCTGGGCCAGTAAGGGCGCCGCAGTGGGCGGGGGCGCGGGCGCCACGGCCGCGGGGGGCGGCGGCCAGCCAGGGGGCGGTGGCGGCGGGGGGCCCGGCGGCGGGGGGCCGGGCGGTGGCGCGGGCTCCCTCTACAGCGACGTCAGCACCGGCCTGACGTGGCGGTCGGGCACGGCCAGCTCCGTGTCTTATCCAAAGCAGATGCCATTGTCCCAGGTCTGGGGGGGGGGGGGGGGGCGCCGGGGGGGGGGGGGGGGGGGGGCGAGGAGACCAAGTGCAGCGAAGGGACACTTGATGGGCTGAGGTTCCCACCCCTTCACAGTGTTGATTGCTATTAGCATGATAATGAACTCTTAATGGTATCCATTAGCTGGGACTTAAATGACTCACTTAGAACAAAGTACCTGGCATTGAAGCCTCCCAGCCCCAGCCCCTATTCCTCCATTGATGTGCGGGGAGCTCCTCCCGCCACGCGTTAATTTCTGTTGGCTAAGGAGGGTGGACTCTGCGGCGTTTCCAGAACCCGAGGTTTGGAGCCCTCCCTGGCTGCACTTGGCTGGGTTTGCAGTCAGATACACAGATTTCACCTGGGAGAACCTCTCTTTCTCCGTCGACTCTCCTACGTAAACTCCCACCCCTGACTTACCCTGGAGGAGGGGGGACCGCGACCTGATGGGATTGGGTATTCTTAATGACCAGGCAAATGCCTTAAGTAAACAAACAAGAAATGTCTTAATTATACACCCCAAGTAAATACGGGTTTCTTACATTAGAGGATGTATTTATATAATTATTTGTTAAATTGTAAAAAAAAAAAAAAAAGTGTAAAATATGTATATATCCAAAGATATACAGTGTGTACATGATTTTGTAAAAAGTTTAGAGGCTTACCCCTGTAAGAACAGATATAAGTATTATATTTTGTCAATAAAATGACTTTTGATAAATGATTTAACCATTGCCCTCTCCCCCGCCTCTTCTGAGCTGTCACCTTTAAAATGCTTGCTAAGGACGCATGGGAAAAATGGACATTTTCTGGCTTGTCATTCTGTACACTGACCTTAGGCATGAAGAAAATTACTTGTTAAACTCTAGTTCTTAAGTTGTTAGCCAAGTAAATATCATTGTTGAACTGAAATCAAAATTGAGTTTTTGCACCTTCCCCAAAGACGGTGTTTTTCATGGGAGCTCTTTTCTGATCCAGTAACAACTCACCTTAGTGGATGTAAATGGAACTTCTGCAAGGCAGTAATTCCCCTTAGGCCTTGTTATTTATCCTGTATGGTATCACTAAAGGTTTCAAAACCCTGCATTCATTTCTGGAGTCCGTGATTTTGAAAGCACCTGGTGTTCCAGGGAGGGAACGCTTTGCTGAGGTGTAGAGGTTAATGTTTTAAACCATAGCTCACCCTTTACAGTAGAAGTCACTTGACAATCTGGTAGGGGAGCAGGCGCTCTTCAATGGATTAAACTAACGGGTTAACATCTTAATAACCTTCAGTGCTTGTGTATACCAAATGTGCTGCTTTTCCTAGAGAAAAAGCTATTGTTCCTCTGTCAAGACTAAGCTAATTTATTTGAGCAGAAGGCTGTTGAATTAGCAGAAGAATGCTTCGGCAATTGTTGAACTTTTTACCTGTCTGCCCAGTGGCTCAGCACATCATTCCTTTAAGAGGAGCCAAATGAATAGGGTTAATCTGTAGGGAACTTGGTCTTTTGAGTTTGAAAAACTTTGATCTTTTCTCCTCTGCAAATGTGCTGTATAGTCTGAAGTTTCTTTCCCTGCTGCCTATCTCCTCTTAGTGCAGACCAATTGGCCACCGCGGAGCCTTAAAGTTCTTCCATTAAAGGGATGTGGGACTTTTACTTTAAAAAGGAGAGAGAGCGCGAGAGAGGAAGACTTGTAACAGTTAGTGAAGACCGGAGGCACAAGTGCTCAGCCTTTTAAACAGCTTTTCCCGGCATTGTTAGCCAGCCTGCAGGCAGCTAGGCATGGGTTGAAGCTTTATAGAAAAGGGCTCTGAATGCCCCACAGGTGGTCTGTGCACATAATCCCCCAATTTAAAGCGTTTTCCTTTGCTAGACAATTGCATTACAAAACTCCCTTCTTTTTCGCTCCTAATTGAACCAATGAACTATTATAAACTACAAGTTTTTCTTTAAAAAAAATCGCCAGTGCCACTATTAACTAAATTCTAGCAAGTTTTACAAACTGAACCTTTTAAGGCACCGGAAGTAAAGGCTGCTTCAGCAGACGTTTCTATTTTGCGGATATTTTTATTCCTTATGCTTGTTATTTTCTGATAGATTAGCAATAATTTAAAAGTAATTGGTAAGATTCTGTGTTAGTACTGAAAAGATAGCCCCAGGTCCCTTATTAAGCTGTCAATCAAGATAAGAAATGGGCAGCTACCCTGTTAATGATGGGGCATCAATCATTGTGGGATGGGAGGGACTTTATTCTGCACATCCTGCTAAAATGTTTGTTCTTACTTTACCTAATAGGAATCTTCAGTGGTTAAAAAAATTTTTAATAGGGTGGACACTACTTTCTTGGCTGATTTTTCTCATGTAAGAGGCTTCGCAGAAGATCTCCATGGTAGCAACATTTTGCAGATCCTTTTCAGAGTCAGTCTCGGTGTTAATTAAGTTAGATATGCAATTAGAACCCCTGCTTTAGCTATCATGCCAATCTTATTTTTTAAAGCCAGAGACACTGTAAAAGTGTGTTCACCTCTCCAGTAGTTTTACTCATTAAAGAATTACTATTTTGTAACTTAGGTACCAATCAGTGGCCTACATCTAACCCAGTTATAAAGTAGAATTTTGAGGGCAGGTCCCAAAGTCTTTACCACATTTGTAGGATGGAGATAAAGCTACAGGACACAAGTTAGCATGTTGGCTTTCTAATGTAGCAGGATTTTGATTATTGACAATTTTCAACTGTATAGCAGTGAGAAAATGTCCAACATTGAAGCTTTTTACCTTGTTCTTCAATATAGCTTTATAAAATGCTATATTTCATAACTCAAGATCTATATGTGTTCAATCTAAGTGGGCTTATTTGACAGCCAAAACCCCAATTTAAATTCTGAGGACAGTGCGCAATTAAAAAGACCTGCACCTGTAATCACTAGAGACTAATTTTAGAGAATGGTATTAAGACATAAGTGCCGGTTCTTTGCCTTTAAAGCTAAAACCTGAGTTGCATATTTGCCAATACCCAGATCGTATTTACTAAGGGAACAAAACCCCAAAATTGATTTTAGGGTGGAAGAAAGAAAGAAGAGTATCTGGCCAGTTGCATTAGACAAATGAACACCCCTGTGTGCTACACAGGTGTGTCTTTAATTACATAAAACAAGTGTTCATTTTTGAAAATCTTGTCAAATTGGGAGAGGGGTTGATGTGTTTGCTGTGTGGCTAGAAGATCAAGGTCGAGTCTAACATGATTAAAACATTACTAAAGCCAAAGTTCGTTAAAATTGCTTGTGGGAGAAGTTACCTGAAACACTTTTCTTGCTTTATAATAAATGCAATTTGAAAGTACCATGAAACAGAAGGGAGGAAAGTGTACAAGAAAGTTTAAGGAGTAAACCATGGCACATTACAGTTTCTTAACCTGCCCTGACTGCATTGCAGGTGCCTGTAATACTTCAGAGTTTGGGCAAAGAGAGTGAGATTGTCTTGCCAAAAGAAAACCAGGAGCAGTTGCAGAGCGCAGGATGCAATTTAAAGTATAGGTGCAAACGTTCTGTTGAGACATAAAAAGCAAATCAGTGCAAGTGTCTATCCACTTTCCACATTTGATACTACACTGCCATCTCGTGGTAGTACAGGGTCCCAGAACCAAGAAGTTAGGGAGGTTCCTTCATTCAATTCATTCATTCAAAAATAGCACACGGAGAGTCAGCCCAGGCACAGGCACAGCCTCTGCCCAGAGGACCTGCAAACATTTTGTATTCATAATCTTGAATCCTTTCTCTGAAGCGCTCCAAAATTGCATCAGTGCACGCTGAAGTTTAAGGCCCCACAAGACATCCCCACCAAGACATCCCCACCACGCAGTGATACTACTTTTATTAACTTCAATTGCATTAAGTCCTGCATATAACCATTATGCTAAAAATATAATTCAGCTGTGTTAAATTCCAAGAGTATATCTTTGTTTTAATTAGCTTCCGAGTCAAGGATCCACCATATCAAAGCTTTCATGGAAGAAAGAATGAATAATAAAGAGTATTTTGAAGTGGGATGTGATTGGCTTAATTAAATGTGCCGCTTTACAATTTCTCATGTAGAGGTCAACCTCTGAGTCCAGGGGACGCCCGTCAGTGCTGTATGTGAGTGCTGTTAGGGCGGGCAAGACACAGGCCATCCCTCATTTTACCTAGCTGGGTGTTCACAGAAACACACCAAGGAGTAGAAACTTCTCTGGAAAACAAGATCAGTGAGCATCTGCATTGGAACACTGGAGCCCTGGGGAAGGAAGATGACATAGCACCGAGATGTGGGAAGAGCAGGATCTTAAAGAAGGATGAGCAGGGCCAGGAGCGGTGGCTCACGCCTGTAATCCCAGCACTTTGGGTGGCCAAGGCAGGTGGATCACCTGAGGTCAGGAGTTTGAGACCAGCCTGGCCAGCATGGTGAAGCCCTGTCTCTACTAAAAATACCAAAATTAGCTGAGCGTGGTGGCTGCACCTGCAATCCCAGCTACTCAGGAGGCTGAGGCAGGAGAATCACTTGAACCTGGGAGGCGGAGGCTGCAGTGAGACAAGATCGGTGCACTGCACTCCAGCCTGGGTGATAGAGCAAGACTTTGCCAAAAAAAAAAAAGAAGGATGAGCAGAGAAACAAGGTTTCTGAGGACTGGAATGTCTAGTGGAGATGGGAGGGAAGGAGGAGACTGTGGCCAAGGACCACATAAGATATTGGAGGACCTGTAGAGTTAAGAGGCCCCAGGGGCAAGAATCTTGCTGCCCATGAACAAGGAGCAGGGGCAAGAACCTGCAGCGTTGTGGAAATGTGGAATCTCATATCTCTCTTACTGAATCAGAAACTGCATTTTCACAAGATCCCCAAGCTTCACAGGCACACTGAAGGGTAGGAAGGTCTAGCCCACCATCCCACATTTCACTGGTTAGAAAACAAGCCCAAAACAACTGTGCTTACTGAACATCACACAGTCAGGAGCACAGCTGGGCCTAGAAACCACCAAGCCTACTTGTCACTCCTGTCTCTATAGATCTTCTCCAGCTGTCCCACTCTTCTGTGTAAACCTCTGAGGCCACCACAAGGAGAATTCAGGCTGGGCATGGTGGCTCACACCTGTAATCCCAACACTTTGGGAGGCTGAGATAGGAGGATCACTAGAGGCCAGGAGTTCAAAACCAGCTTAGGTAATATAATGAGACTCCATCTCTATAAAAAATAAAAAGCCAGGTGTTGTAATGCATGTCTGTAGTCCCTTGGGAGGCTGAGACAGGAGGATCACTTGAGTCTAACAGTTCAAGCCTGCAGTAAGCTATGAACGTGCCACTGCACTCCAGCGTGAGCAATAGAGAGTCTATCTCAAAAAAAAAAAAAAAAAAAAAAACGCATTCTTAGGTGATACAGCAACTTACCAGGGCTGTGTTTACCTGTTTACAGTATCATAGCAGAGTTTTCCCGTGGTTTGGTGGTGGCTTATACAGGACTTGTGAACGCCAAGCCTTCAGAGGTGAGAGGAGCACTGTGGAAAGGCTTGACTCTTGGGACCCTGGCCAACTTAGGCCAGCTCACCTGCTTTTTGCCTTCTACGGCCACAATGTTCCAATATATTCCATATTTAAGAGTCCATGTTCTGGCTTAGTGAGAAGGCACAGTGACCGGGAGTGATACGGTTTGGTTCTGTGTCCCACCCTAATCTCATTTTGAATTGTAATCCCCACATGTCAAGGGAGTAAACTAGTGGGAGGTGACTGGATCATGGGGACAGATTTCTCCCCCCCCTTGATGTTCCAATAGTGAATGAGTTTTCAAGTGGTCTTGTTGTTTGATAAGTGTTTCTCTCTTGCTTGCTCTCCTGCGACCATGTAAGACGTGCCTGCTTCCCCTTCACCTTCCACCATGATTGTAAGTTTCCTGAGGCTTCCCCAGCTATGTGGAGCTATGAGTCAATTACACCTCTTTCCTTTATTAATGACCCAGTCTCAGGGAGTATCTTTAAAGCAGTGTGAGAGCAGACTAATGGAGGGAGGGAGGGAGGGAAGGAGGGAAGGAGGAAGGGAGGGAGAGAGGATGGGCTTCTGTTACTGATCGAGGAGGAGAAACAGCAGAATCACTGTGCAGTGAAAGCCAGCGCAGGCATCAGGGACAGAGAAGGGCTTAGGGAAACCAAGAGAGTGTCCCAGAAATCTCGGCAATGACAGAGCAACATGAGGAAGAGCTTGGTTGGCCCAGCAGACTCATGCCACAGGCTGTGCCCGGGAGGGGGCCAAAAGCATGGGTGGAACCTGAAAAGGTCGACCAGTAGCCAGAGAAAGGTGGCAGAAAGAAAGAATTACCCCGGGGCAAAAGGCAAAGTTAGGATCATTGTTAGCGAAACAACCCGAGGTGGATAGCTTTTCCGAGTCTGGAGGCACAGCCATTCTTCACAGGTGACAAATGCATGCTTTTATAGCACCATGTTTGTCATGCAGGTGAATCATACACTGAATTAAATTAGAAAACCAATTTCTAGCATTTTCCCCCCAATAAGCCCATTTTTAATTAACTAGCACTCCAGCAGTAGTTCTCACCCCGCTTACATGTTAGAAGCACTTGAGGTGGGTTTTTTTTTAAATCATTACCAATGCCCCAGTTGCACCCCAGACCAATAGAATCAGAATTTTGGGGGGTACCAGCTGAGAATTCAAAGTTTTGTAAAACTTCCCCAGGCAATTCCCATGTGCAGCCAGAGTTGAAAACCAGTGAATGTAATTGAATGCGGTATTATCATCTAAAGTGAAATATATAGAGATAGATATAGATCTAGATATATAGATGTATTTATAGATATATAGATCTGTAGACATATAGATCTATTATAGATATATAGAAATTAGCTAAGCTAACTAGCTATTGTCATCTAACTTGACTACTTTAAACGAAAGCGGTTATTTTTAATTTTTGTCACCATGAGAGGTATTTGGGAGATGACAGGAGTGCCCTCACCTGGCCCCAAGAAAAAACTTCTCACTACATGGTTTTTGATAACTGCGTTTTCGCCTATAAGGAAATAACAAAGAATTGTGCATATAGGGTATGATTCTATTAAACTAGAAATTAAACCCAACCTGTGAAGTTAGGAGGAATCAATAAGGTGGATGTGTTAGTTAGTAAAGATATTCAAATATTATCTTCCAACCAAAAAGACACCTGCACTCATATGCTTATTGCAGCACTATTCACAATAGCAAAGACGTAGAATCAACCTGGGTGCCCATCAACAGTGAACTGGCTTTTTAAAATGTGGTATGCTATACATCATGGAATACTATGCAGCCATAAAAAGAATGAAATAATGTCCTTTGCAGCAACATGACACTATACGCCATTATCCTAAGTGAATTAACACAGGAACAGACAATCAAATACCACATGTTCTCACTTCTAAGGGGGAACTACACATTGGCCACATATGGACATAAAGACGGGAATTATAGACACTGGGACTCCAAAAGGCGGGAGGTAAAAAGGAAGGCAAGGTGAAAAACTTTTTATTGGGAATTATGTTCACTATTTGGGCAATGGGTTCAGTAGAAGCTTAAACCTCAGTATCACACAATATATCCATGTAACAAACCAGCACATGTATTCCCTGAATTTAAAAAACATAAAATAAAATAAAATGTTCTCTTCTTGTTCAGTAGATGTTTACGTATTGAGACCAACTCAGATGGAAATGAAAGTTCAGTCTGCAGTGACCAAAGACCTGACTTTCTAAGACCAGGTGCAGGCTGGTATTGTAGCCCAGGAAGCAAGGGTCAAGCCAACAGTGGGTCAGGGGAATCCTGAATGCGTGTCAATACGTGTGTCTTCACCTCACCTCTTTAAAAGGAACCTGATAGTACCTTACTCATGCTGGCATATTGCTAAAGTTGTAGAATTATGGGATAGCATTCATTTGGTGCAGAAATCTGCTGTGTCTCTGGGTACCATGCAAGATGTTATGAGTCCTTAACCGAAGCCCCAGAAAGTGAAATCCACTTTCCCAAGTAAGTGCAGAGGTTTTCCTGACTCTGGGTAATGTGTATGATGAGTTTCACTGCTACATTCATCATTATTCTGTAAGAAAAAGCCTAAACAGAGGGTCATAGGTTAAACCCACAACAAAGATGCAAACTTTGCACAATATCATCAAAAAACCTCTTGGCCATACTCAGTGTGAACCAAAAAGAAGCTAATAACTTAATCATTCTGGAAAATATCTCTTAATGAACACTATCTTAACTTAATTAACTTAGAAAAATCTCCAGGAAGTTGCAGAAAGCCAGTAACAATGAGGGATTCAGAGCAGACTCAACCCCACTGCCTGGCTCTTTTAGTGAATGATCTTTGACAAGTTACTCAGCCTCTCTTTCCCTCAGTTTCCTCCTCTCTGTGAAATGGAAATAAGAACAGCATCCATTTTATAGGGTTGTACAGATAAAATGCAAAGAACAGCGCCTGCCTGGATGAGTAAGTGCCAGGTGCCATCAATTAAGAATTTGTTTTATCAGCCTAGGCATGGTGGCTCACACTTGTAATCCTAGCACTTTGGAAGGCCGAGGCAGGTGAATCACTTGAGGCCAGGAGTTCAAGACCAGCCTGGCCAATATGGTGAAACCCTGTCTCCACTAAAAAAAAAAACACAAAAATTAGCTGGGTGTAGTGGTACATGTCTGTAATCCCAACTACTTTGGAGGATGAGGCAGGAGGCAGAGGTTGCAGTGAGCTGAGATGGTGCCACTGCACTCCAGCCTGGGCGACACAATGAGACTCATCTCAAAAAAAGAAAAAAAAAATTTTTTTTGTTTTATTGTATTAAATAAAAATGTTTCCATGTGCATTTTTGTTTTGTTTATTTAATTTTTATTGTGATTTATAAAAACACATAGGCCAGGCACGGTGGCTCACACCTGTTTTCCCAGCACTTTGGGAGGCCGAGGCAGGCGGATCACCTGAGGTCAGGAGTTCAAGACGAGCCTGGCCAACATAGTGAAACCCCGTCTCTACTGAAAATACAAAAATTAACCAGGCATGGTGGCAGGTGCCTGCTACTTGGGCCAGCTACTTGGGAGGCTGAGACAGGAGAATCGCTTGAACCCAGGAGGTTACAGTAAGCCGAGATTGTGCCACTGTACTCCAGCCTGGGTAACAGGAGCAAAACTCCATCTCAAAAAAAAAGAAAAAACAAAAAAAAAACCACATAAACTTTATTTACTATCTTAACCATTTGTAAGTATATAGTTCTGTAGTGCTAAGTGTATTTTTACATTGTGGTGAAATAGATCACCAGAACTTTTTCATCTTGCAAAACTGAAACTCCATACCCATTAAACAATTACTCCCTTCCCCTCACCCCCAACTCTTGAAAACCACCATTCTGCTTCCTCTTTCTATGAATTTGACTACAATGGGTACCTTGTATAAGAATCAGACAGTATTTGTCTTTTTGTGACCAGCTTATTTCACTTAACATAATTTGCTCAAGGTTCATCCGTGTTGTAGCATGGGACAGAACTTCCTTCCTTTTTTAAGGCTGAACAATGTCTCATTGTATGTGCATACCACATTTTACTTATCCTGTCATCCATGGATGGACATTAGAGTTGCTTCCACCTCTTGGGCATTGCAAGTAGTGCTGCTACGAACATGGCTGTGCAAATCTCTCTTCAAAGACCCTGCTTTCAATTCTTTTGGATATATACCCAGAAGTGGGATTCCTGGACCATATGGTAGTTCCATTTTTAACTTTTTGAGGAACCACCATGCTGCTAATTATTATGTTGGTCCATTCATTCGTTCATCTAACCATCCACCCACCCATTGATCCATGCATTCTTTACCCATTAATGCTCCTTAATTTCTATATCAATCAGAGTAAGTTAGGTTTTGCTGCAATAACAAACAATTCCAAAATCTCAGAGGCTTAACACAACAAAAAGTAATTTATGACTTTACATATGTCCAGTGCATGTCAGTGAATAGATTCTCTTCACCCTGGGCATTCAAAGATCCAACTTGACTAAAGTTTAATTTTGGCATGTGTTTCCATAATCCTTGCATCAGTGGGGAAGGAAAATATCAATTCGTGCACTGAATCTTAAAGAATCTACCTGGAAAAGGCGCACGTCATACCTACATGTATCATTGGCCAAAGTCCTACATATGTCATTGCCAAAGGAAGTTGTATAGGCATATGGCACCCCAAATGGTGCAGGAAACTAATCCTACCACTTGCCCAGAAAAAGAAAAACTGGAAGTATTTGTTAAATGGAAATAGTGATTTCCATAGTCTCCACACTAATACAGTCACATGTCCCCCCTCTCTCTGCCATAGTTACCTCTGCCTTCTACTGAAGGTAATAAAGTAAAAATAAAAAGAACTAATGAAGGTCAAACTGCTGCATTCTTGCCCTTGTGTTTTATGAACCTGAAATCTTGTTAACTTTTCTGAACCTGATTTTCTGCATCTATGAAATGAGGCTAATAATTATTGGTCTGCCCTTCTAACATGAGTCTTCTAGGAAACAAATGACATGATTGAAATAAAAACAGTACATTTTAAACCTCTAGTTACAGGCCAAGTGTGATGGCCCAACCCTATAATCCCAACAATTCGAGAGGCTGAGGCAGGCAGATCACCTGAGCCCAGGAGTTTGAAACCAGCCTGGGCAATGTGACAAAACCCCATCTCTAATAATAATAATAGTAATAATAATAATAATACACAAATTAGTTCATTGTCATGGCACATGCCAGTAGTCCCAACTACTTGGGAGGATGAGGTGGGAGGATCACCTGAGTCTGGAAGGTCAAGACTGCAGTGAGCCGAGATCACACCAGGTTGCACTCCAGTCTGGGTGACAAAGAGAGGTCCTGTCTCAAAAAATAAATAGATAAATCTCGAATTATTATGTTGGTCCATTCGTTCATTCATCTATCATCAATATTATTCAAGATATTATACTGTTCAATGAGATCTCTGTGACTTCCAAAGTAGTCAAAATGGTTAAATATAGGTGCTTTAACCTACTCAAAAAATAAAATTCATACTGTCTTTAAATTTGTGCTGTTCAAAAAACTCATTCATTCGATACATATTCACTGAACAAACTACTTTGCCCAAAGAACTGGGAATTATTTTCAGTGTCTCCATTGACTACCATAATGCGGGGGTGGGGGAACTTTAGGAGGACCGTACTCAGCTGTAGACATTTTCTTTGTATGAAACTAACTGATTCATGGAGAAAATGAACATACGTAAAACTGAACAGTGAGAAAAGAGAAGCAAGAAAGAAGAGAGAAGAAAGATTATAAGAGGAAAAGTTCAGACCGGCCAGGCGCGGTGGCTTACGCCTGTAATCCCAACACTTTGGGAGGCCAAGACAAGAGGATTGCTTGAGCCCAGGAGTTTGAGACCAGCCTGGGCAACAAAGGGAGACCCCACCTCTACAAAATAATCAAAAAAAAATTAACTGGACCTGATGGTGTGTGCCTGTGGTCCCAGCTACTCAGGAGGTTGAGGTGGAAAGATTGCTTGAGCCCTGGAGGTCAAGGCTGCAGTGAGCCATGATCACACCACTGCACTCCAGCCTGGGTCAAAGAGCAAGACCCTGTCTCAGAAAAAAAGAAAAGTTCAGATGAAGTAAAAAGATATTTTTAAAATCAGAATCTCAACAAAATGCTGCAGCCACATTAGTAAATTCCATCCATACAGTTTTCGTATTTTAGGCTTTTCATGGTGGAAAACTGTATTTATGCTTTATAATTTTTATGCTGGAAAGTTGGATTTCATATGAAGGAAATGACTAAACCTGAAATACTCTAGGTTTAAAATGACTCACATATTCTTAAGATTAACAGAACTTTACACTGTATTATGATTTTGTATATTTGCACTTCAAACTTCCCAAAGGATTTAGCAGTCTGAGACCAAAGATTGGATTTTTTTCAAATCCCACAGAAGCTTTTAAATCCAAGTTTAGTCTAATTAAAGGATGAATGTGGCGAATTCCGTGAAACTTTCCAATACCATCGTGTTGCGCCAACTCAAGAAGGATTAGTGCAAGACTCACACAGATGTTTCCAAATTCAATAAAGGAAGGGTGGGTCCGAAGTGAGTCAATATCCCAGTTTTCTAGGCCCCTAAAGTTACCGATTGAGCTTACTATAAGCTGTTCATTAGCTTGTGCGAGAAGTGTCAAGTTAATGACAAAAGGTGTTAATTCCATTTGGATTATCAGCGGTGTTATTTCCCTAGCACAATCAAGACTTCATCAAAACAATTGGATGCCATTCCACTCTGCATTTCATGGGATTTCCAGAGCTAAACTTTGCTTCAAAATCTACCATAATTGCTTCTAAATCTACTATTGGAGACAGCCTACTGGACTTGGGCTGGGAACCAATTTGAGAAGCAGGTGAAGTATGTCACTGGAGTACCCCCCGGCCCTCTTTCTGTGACTTCCTCTTTGGTGACTTCCATATTTCTCTCTCCTGTCATGAGTTCTATTCTGTATCCTTTATTTACTGTGAAATGTGTTATTCATCTCTTTGCTACCCATCCCATCAAGACTCCAAGAAAAGGAAAACAAAATACACATCCTGTCCATACCAGGCTTTCTATGAGGTATAAAAATATATGATATAGAGAGTATGATTTACGGCCAAACACTGCCTAATAAGTAAAAATTGATCAAGAAATGTTGGTGCAGTGGCTCACGCCTGTAATCCCAAGGCAGGTGGATCACCTGAGGTCAGGAGTTCGAGACAGGCCTGGCCAAAATGACAAAACCCCGTCTCTACTAAAAATACAAAAGTTGGCGAGGCATGGTGGCATGCACCTGTAATCCCAGCTACTTGGGAGACTAAGGCAGGAGAATTGTTTGAACCTGAGAGGCAGAGGTTTCAGTGAGCCGAGATCACGCCACTGTGCTCCAGCCTCAGCAACAGAGTGAGACTCAGTCTTAAAAAAAGAAAAAAAGAAATGGTGGTGTTAGACAAATCAACAAGCAAAAAAAAAAAAAAAAAAAAAAAAAAAAATCCACTAAAAAGTTCTACTTCAAGGCTCTAGAACTAGAAATACCATTTGACCCAGCCATCCTATTACTGGGTATGTACCCAAAGGATTATAAATCATGTTGCTATAAAGACACGTGCACACGTATGTTTACTGCAGCACTATTCACAATAGCAAAGACTTGGAACCAACCCAAATGTCCATCAATGACAGACTAGATTAAGAAAATGTGGCACATATACACCATGGAATACTATGCAGCCATAAAAAAGGATGAGTTTGTGTCCTTTGTAGGGACATGGATGCAGCTAGAAACCATCATTTTCAGCAAACTAACACAAGAACAGAAAACCAAACACCACATGTTCTCACTCATAGGTGGGAATTGAACAATGAGATCAGCTGGACACAGAAAGGGGAACATCACACACACACACCGGGGCCTGTTGTGGGGTGGGGGGGCGGGTGGAGGGATAGCATTAGGAGATATACCTAATGTAAATGACGAGTTAATGGGTACAGCACACCAACATGGCACATGTATACATATGTAACAAACCTGCACGTTGTGCACATGTACCCTAGAACATAAAGTATAATTTTAAAAAAATAAATAAATAAAATAAAAAGATTTAAAAATTTCCACTAAAAAGTGGATAAACAACATGAAGAGACATTTCTCAAAAGAAGACATACATGCAACCAACAAGCATATGAAAAAATGCTCAACATCGCTAATCATTAGAGAAATGTAAATCAAAGCCACAGTGAGATACTATCTCACACCAGTCTGAATCACTATTACTAAAAAGTCAAGAAACAATAGATGCTGGCAAGGTTGCAGAGAAACGAGAATGCTTCTATACCGCTGGTGGGAAGGTAAATTATTTTAGCCACTGTGGAAAGCAGTGTGGTGATTTCTCAGAGAACTTAATATAGAAATACCATTCGACCCAGCAATCTCGTGAATGGGTATATACCCAGAGAAAAAAAGTCATCCTACCGTAAAAATACAGACACACACATGTTCACTGCAGCACTCTTCATAAAAGCAAAGACATGGAATCAACCAAGATGCCCATCAACAGGGGATTAGATAAAGAAAATGTAATGCATATACACCATGGAATACTAAACAGCCATCAGAAAGAAAGAAATCACGTCCTCTGCAGCAATATGGATGGAACTGGAGACCATTAACCTAAGCAAAGTCCACAGAAAATCAAAACCAAATTCAATAGAAAACCAAATTCCACATGTTCTCACTTGTAAATGGAAGCTAAACATTGAGTCCACATGGACACATAGAGAGAAACAACAGGCGCCAGGGCCCACTTGAGGATGGAGGGTAGGAGGAAATTCTCAAGCATGTGAGCATAACTACTGTAATAACTGGTTAATTACTAATGTGTAATTAACATGCTTCGTCTATGAGTCTGTTAAACACACCTGTGGAAAATGTCACTGAGGCTCACTGGGGAGAGCTCGGGTACCCTGGCTACCTGGAGGGAGGTTTCTGAAGTTCAAGACAAAGCGCCAGAAAGAAACAGCATCTTCAAGATTAGCAGTTGCCCAGGCTGGAGTACAGTGTTTTGGCACCATCTCGGCTCACTGCAAGCTCCGTCTCCTGGGTTCACGCCATTCTCCTGACTCAGCCTCCCAAGTAGCTGGGACTACAGGCGCCTGCCACCACGCCTGGCTAATTTTTTTTTTTTTTTTTTTTTTTTTTTTTTTTTTTT
>NC_045442.1:95866338-95887412 GCF_002776525.5 Piliocolobus tephrosceles
CCCAAAGTGCTGGGATTACAGGCATGAGCCACTGCACCTGGCCTTTTTTTTTTTTTTGAAAGAGAGATGGGGTCTCACTATGTTGCCCAGATTGGTCTCAGACTCCCGGCTTCCAGCAGTCCTTCTACCTCAGCTTTCTGAGTAGCTGAGATTACAGGCACAAGCCACTGCACCCCGCTGGTTTAGCATCACAAGATCAACTTGTGAAATTATGGCAGCTTAACAAAGAGTAATCTGCATGTGGTTGACACTATTAATAGCTTAATAATCCATTGAGAATGTATGTGAACTTAAAAATTTTTTAGGCTGGAAGCAGTGGCTCACACCTATAATCTCAGCATTTTGGGAGGCCAAGGCAGGAAGATCCCTTAGCCCAGGAGGTCAAGACCAGCCTGGGCAACACAGTAAGTAAGACCCCATCTCTACAAAAATATTTCTTTTTAAATTAGTTGGGGATGGTGGCACATGTCTGTAGTCCCAGCTACTTCGGAGGCTGAGGCAGGAGGATCGTGTGTGGCTAGGAATTTGAGACTGCAGCGAGCTTTGATCACACCACTGCACTCAGCCTGGACAGCAGAGAGAGACACTGTTCCTAAATTTTAAAAATTAAAACTTTCTAGAAAACTATTTAAAGGAAATAATCCAAAATGTGAGGGAAAATCCTGTGTACCCATGCTGTGTTATTTTGTAATATCAAAAGGCTGGCAGTATTTTGTTCAACAGAGTCTGGGGGGGATGATCAGAGAGCCATCGTTTCATAGACTCCTGCCATCATTCAAAGTGGTGAGTAAAGAAGACTGGAGAACCACGAAAAATGTGTATGATGTATTAGCAAGTGAAAAACACAGAATGGACATAATACAAATACAACTATAAATTTTAAAATCTAAGAGGCTACGAATAGAAACAGGTTGGTGTGTTATTGAGGGAGGATGGGGCATTATTTCTAAACTTCTGTGTTTTTATATTTCTATCATAACTGTCTAACTTCAAGAAATGATTGATTGCCACTGGAATCCGTCATCAAAAACCAATTCTATTCTTATTCTATAGGTCACCTGTAGACCCTTTATATTGCCTCAAATGGCACTATTAAAAATCCATTCTGGGCCAGATGTGGTGGCTCACACCTGTAATCCCAACACTTTGGGAGGCTGAGGCAGGAGAATTGCTTGAGGCCAGGAGTTCGAGACCAGCCTGGGCAACACAACGAGAACTCGCTTTACAAAAAATGTTTTAAAATAAAAAGATTAGCTAGGCCTGTAGTCCTAGCTACTCAGGAGGCTAAGGCGGTAGGATCACTTGAGCCCAGGAGTTTATGGCTACAGTGAGCTATGATCACACCATTGTATTCCAGCCTGAGCGACAGAGCGAGACCCTGTCTCTAAAAAATAAAAAAAAAACAGAGATGCATTCTATCGGACCCCTGAGCCCTCTGTTAATTTGCTAATGCTTCTAGAAAGCTTATACATCAAGCTATTGTGAACAGTAATCCCTTCTATCCGATGACCTTCAAGAAGGCAACCTGGAGCAATGGAATTCTAGAGCTAAAACCAGCTCGGAATGAGAAGATTTAGCCACCAATTGACCAGATTGTTTTAGATGAGTTACGTTGCCATCCTGGACCTTCATTTTTTCAGGTGTGAAATGAGCTAGAGTAAAGTCACCAACCTCCCTGGCAAGTTGAGGATGCCATGACAGGACTTGGGCTCAGGAGTTTCCTGAGGGGCACAGTATGGGTGAGGGGCCATGGTTAGACAGGCAGTGAGGGGGCAGCGCCTGAGGGAGGGGTGCCCAAGGGAGTCGGGGTCACAGGAGGGCGTAGGAGGATAACACCAAAGCCCAGCTTCTCCCATGCCCCAGCAGAGTGATGCAGGCAGCGCCCCCGTTCCTTTACTTGATGCAAGAAGCTTTGTTGTCTGACTCAATGTTGGCTGACTTACAAAAAAAATAAAAATTTCAATACTCAAGTCTGAGCCATGAAATTTAATTTTGTGTCATATGCTGCCTTCATATAGTCCCCATTTATTTCTTAGAAAGAGATCCTTAAATGTATGTATAGTCTTTCCTTATCACTCTCTTGCCCCTTATCCCATGCCTTGTACAAGCATCAGCTACATCAAAGATGCTCAACAAATATGCAAATTGAGTCATCCTCAATGTTTATGCTTATCTTACTTCCAAACGGGTAAAAACCCCTTAATCCACATTCTGATAGGAAATATCATTTCATATTTCCAGGTAGAAGGGATGACATCTTTGTTTTATAGATGAGAAATAAAAGTACACAAAGAAAAGCTCATGTTTGCAGAGTCCTTAGCTAATGAGACAATGAAAATATTTCCTAGTGCATTGAGCGCAAGTCCTTTTTTTTTTTAGAGACAGGATCTCACTCTGTCACCCAGGCTGGAGTGCAGTGGCACAATCATAGCTCAAACTCCTGGGCTTAAGCAATCCTCCCACCTCAGTCTCCCATGTAGCTAGGACTTATTATTTTTTATTTTTTGTAGAGACAGGATCTTGCCATGCTGCCCAGGCTGGTCCTGACCTCCTGGCCTCAGTCAAACCTCAAACTTCAGCTTCCCAAACTCCCAAAGTGGTGGGATGACAGATGTGAGCCCCACACCCTGGCCTTTTGGGTGATACCTTTTTTTTTTTTTTTTTTTTCCTGGAGACAGGGTATCACTCTGCGCTCCAGAGCGCACTCCAGGCTGGAGTGCAGTGGCGTGACCACAGCTCACTGCAGCCTCGACTTCCCAGGGCTCAGGTGATTCTCCCTGCTCGGCCTCCCAAGTAGCTGGGAACACAGGTGTGCATCATCATGCCCAGCTGCTTTTTGTAGTGATTTTTGTAGAGACAGGGTCTTACTATGTTACCCAGACTGGTCCTGAACTCCTGACCTCAAGTAATCCTCCCGCTTCAGCCTCCCAAAGTGTTGGGATTACAGGTGTGAGCCACTGCACTCAGCCCCATTGAATGCACGTCTTAACCACTCTATTAACTTCTCTCTAAAGAACCATTCTGGCCATACAACAAAATTTGATGAACTTGCTTTAGCGTAAGACTTTTAAATTTTTTCCTTAAAATGGCCAATCCCACAAACTACATCTATAAAATTACTGAATTTTCACTTCTGAAGGAATAGCACTAAATATGCTTAGTTTAAACTTAAATAACACCTGAGGCTTTTTTTCTGGATCAAATATCCCAGGTGAGGAAGACCAGTTGATAGACATTTAATTGCTTCTCAAATACCATTTCTGAGATCAAAAGCACGTTAACTTTTTTTTTGAGACAGAGTCACACCAGGCTTGAGGGCAATGGTGCCATCCCAGCTCACTGCAACCTCCACCTCCCAGATTCAAGAGATTCTCCTGCCTCAGCCTCCCAGGTAGCTGGGACTACAGGCACCCATCACCATGCCTGGCTAATTTTTGTATTTTTAGTAGAGACAGAGTCCTTCCCCATGTTGGCCAGGCTACTCTTGAGCCTCTGACCTCAGGTGATCTGACCGCCTCAGCTTCCTATAGCGCTGGGATTACAGTCGTGAGCCACCGTGCCCAGCCAAAAGCACTTTAACTTTCTAAAGCAACAAGAAAAGGGGGGAAGTTTCTCAAATGAAAATAACACACCATTTCATAAACCGAGGGGAGGAAAATCATATCACTTTGCAGGGACTTTATTTGACAAGTTACAGCCAAGAGGGAGTTTTTGTAGCTGTTTAGTAAACAGCCGGAAGGAGGAATCTGAAATGAGGAAGAGAGGATATTTGTGCTCTGTTGGCAGGTCCACTAGACAGCCTCCCGAGCAGCCACACCGTGCGGGTGTGCACGATCTACCGGTTCCACCACTGTCTGTCTCAGCTGTCATCTTTTATTACAAATCTGCAGCACAAGCCACACTTCTGCAGCTTGCAGCCTGATCATGTGAAAAGCCAGGGAAAAAGACAACCAAACACTTGTGGGCAAAAATAAAGAAAATAATTCAAATTAACAAGCTGCCTCTGAACCCCGAAAGCATAAATCATTGTCTTGTTCGATTAGTCCCTTCCCAGGAAGCCAGCTTGCCCACAATTTCTCCATTATCCCCAACTTTCTTACCCCCTCCACTATTCAAAGTCACCTACTAGAATTCCCAGATCCATTGCTGAGAATTCTTAGATCCTACTGTTTCTGGGGAGAGAGAAATAAGAAAAAAGAATGGAAAGAATAACCTCATGAACGTGGCCAAGAGATACCACCAGAATTAATTAACATTTTATTTTGGAGCTTATAAATACTGCATCTTAAATATGATCCAAGAGAGGCCTCTGCTGGTAAGACAGGGTGCAGGAAGGAGGTTGCGATATCTTAAGTCTGCGGACATCCTTCTCCCCTAAGGAAGCGTTGTACATCACACATTCCCAAAGAGAAGCGTTTGCAGTGATCTGCCCAAGCATTGGTGATCTTGCAGCCTAGGAAGTACCTACAGTGACACATGGCTATGTCCCTCTCAGGGGTTTCCACGTCCACCATCTCATCTGAACTTCCCAGCAAGCCCACGAAGTAAGGTAGCTGTGATCTGCCCATTCAGCACTGAGATTAAGGTTCACAGGAGTTGGGGGAGTCAGGCAGAACTGAGATAATGACCTTTTGCTAAAACTCTTCCCACCACGGGTTGCTGGTGCTCATGTGATAAGTCGATTATTTTTTTCTTTTTTAAGACAAGGTCTTGCTCTATCACCCAGGCTGGAGTGTGGTGGCACGACTGAAGCTCACTGCAGCCTCAAACTAAGCTACAGTGATCCTTCTACCTTAGCCTCATAAGTAGCAGAGACCACAGGTGCGTGCCACCAAGCCTGGCCAAGTTTTGTTTTGTTTTGTTGTTTTGTTTTGCTATGTTGCCCAGGCTTGATCTCCTGGGCTCAAGCAATCCTCCCACCTCGGCCTCCCTAAGTGCTGGGATTATAAGCATGAGCCACTATGCCTGGTAGGTTGATGTTTTGTTTTGTTTTGTTTTGTTTTGTTTTGTTTTGTTTTGTTTTTTAGATCCATAGGAAAAAAGAAAAAGAAAAAGAACCAAAAAATTAACTTCTAGGTGCAGGGTTATGCCAGTTGGGCGCACTCTTTATAATCACTTGATCTTTTAAACATGTCATGCACTTCTCTGTTTCACCCACCTGGGGAAGGAGGAAACTCTTTTTACCAAAATCTAGTTTGTCCGTTGACTTTTAATTTCCTGGATTCTCCATGAAACACCTTCCATCCAGGTTCAGGTTATCAGAGCCCGTAGTCCCTTCTTTCGGCTCTGCTGTGCGCCCCCCCCCCCCCCCCCCCTCAACTGCCCCTCTCAGGTCACAGAGATGGAGCTCAACTAGAAATTTCCTGGAGAAAGAGGTTTGCTCTATGATGGACAGGAGGGAGCAAACATATTGATGCATACATTTTGAATGCAGGGGGAAAGCTATCTGTTTTGTCCCTAGGAAACATTTATCCCACAGCACAGCCAAAATACAGTTGGTGAGATTTACTAGACTCTGCTGCTGGTCTCACTCCTAAAGCCGAAGTGTTGGGGTCCACGGTGGGAGGTGTGTACATCGTAGAGGATCTTCAGCAAATTTGTGCTGGAGAAATCCAGTGTCCCCTCTCCTTATCTGTAAAGCAACCCCCTCCTCAGCACTTCTTACCTGAAACCAAAATTACACTCAGAAAATTCAAAATAGGTTCCCTCAGCAGATTGCAACATCCTACCAAAACAGAGTCACATCTGTTAATTCTATAAATGCTGTTCTTGGCTAAGCACAAACTGCTTTATAAGCATAATCTCAGTGATCTTCATAACCTTTCATTTGTGTCTCTACAGGTAAACAGCTGCACGTGTCAGGACAGAGCTTGAATTGCACATTAAAATCCACCTGCAGATTGCCCTGGGAAGAGATTTCTGAATTAAAGTCCCTGGAAAGTTAGATGCCAATTATCTCATGAGCTTTTTGTGCTGTGCAAAGACCAAAGAGCTCAACTAAAACCCAAATGTGCACACACTTAAACCTGTTAAGATCCCTTTTTATTTAAAATGATTGTAATTAAGAGGACAGTCCCTCAATATGAGAGATTTGGGTTCCGTGCCTAATTCAGTCAGTTGTGTTTGTCCTTGTCACCTCCTTTCTCTTCTCTCCATCATCATCTGAGGACCTGAGCCAATGGCCCTGCTTAGCTTTCCGTAGAGACCAATTTGTTGGTCACTAGGATTTATTAAATGCCTCTTACAGGGCAGGTGCCCAGATAATAATTGCTGCCTTAGGCAAACACTGGCTCCCTGTTCACCCCAACTTTTCCTCCTTCTTTCTGGGCACGTAGCTAAGCCACCTTTCATAGCTTCTCTTGCAGCTGGGACTGAGTTCTAGTTAAAGAACATGGCCAGTGCCATTTCGAGGCCAGGCCTAGGGAACCCCTCTTGTCCTCCCCAAAAGCAATCAGTAACGTGGGCAGAAGATGTTGGTGCCACAGGATGGAGCGGTCCCTGAGTCACCACCTGGATCAGAGCTGCTCACATCAGGAATAGACACTTTGTACTCATTGAGGCTTCGTCTGCCCTAAGTGGCTAAAATCGGGGTTTGCCTGTTATTGCAGCTGCAGTTACATTAACTTGCACACTGTCTCTGCCCTAAGCCATAGGATCCTCCTTAAGTGTCTGTGGGAGGGATGCAGACCTGTGAGCCATCTTTCAATCATTTGGTGTCAACATGCAAAGACACAGATTGAAGTCTGAAAAGGAAGATGGAAGCCACATGATTTTCTACTGTTTGTTTGTGGGTTTTTAGCCTTTTGAATATAGTTGAAGATTTTTTTTCCCTCTCCCTTTAAAGGACTGGAAAAAGTTTTCTTTTTTTTTTTTTTTGAGACAGACTTTCACTTTGTGGCCCAGGCAGGAGTGCAATGGCGTGATCTCGGCTCACTGCAACCTCTGCCTTTTGGGTTCAAGCAATTTTCCTGCCTTGACCTTCTGAGTAGCTCGAATTACAGGCACCCGTCACCACGCCCAGCTAATTTTTGTCTTTTTTAAAAAAAGATAAGGTTTTACCACGTTGGCCAGGCTGATCTCAAACCCCTGACCTCAAGTGATCCACCCACCTGGCCTGCCAAAGTGTTGGGACTATAGGCGCGAGCCACCACGCCCAGCCATGGACTGGAAAAAATATTTAAGGCTTTACAACCTAAGTTACAAAACTAGGAGAGATCTTCAGCACCCAGTGTGACAGCAAAGAGAAGAGAAAGAAGGACACCTGCATTAACACCTTTCACAGCACAGTCACGGTCACGTGAGCATGGCCAGCCAAGCTCTAGGACAGGCAATGCTTCTTCCGCCACCTTGCTCCTCACAGGACAGGGTCCCATCAGATGTCTTCTGTGGCCCCCAGGTCTGTCCACTCAACTCTCAGTCATCACTCAGTAGAATATGAAGTTGAGGACTCGTGCTCGGACCATCTGTCCCCACTTTCCACGGGGTTCCTGTCTCTGTTTTGACAGCTCTTCTTTTCTTAACATTTATTTTTATGGAGGTGAAATAGACATACATAATCTACCATCTTTATCACTGTTCCGTGTACACCTTGGTGGTAATAAGTGCATTTGTATTCTTTCTTTTTCTCTTCAGGCCCCCTCGCCTTCCCCTTCTCTGGTGACCCCCACTCTACTCTCTACCTCCATGAGATCCACTTCTTCAGCTCCCACATAGAAGTGAGAGCCTATGACATCTGTCTTTCTGTGCCTGGCTCATTTCACATAAAATAATATCCTCCAGATCCATCCATGTTGCTGTCAGTAACAAGATTTCATCCTTTTTATGTCTGAATAGTACTCCATTCTGCATATAAACCACATTTTCTTTATCCACCCATCAACCGATGGACCCTTAGGTTGTTTCCAAATCTTTGCTATTGTGACTAGTGTTGCAATAAACATGGGAGTGTAGCTATGTCTTTGTCATTCTGGTTTCTTTTCTTTGGGGTCCATACCCAGCAGTGGGATTGCTGGATCCTATATCTCTATTTTCAGTTTTTTGAGAAACCTCCATGCTGTTCTCCATAGTGGTTGTACTAATTTACATTCCCATCAACAGTGCACAACAGAGAACGAGAGCTCCCTTTTCTCCACATCCTCGCCATGGCAGCTCCTCTGAGAACACACAGGCCTCTATTGTTCTTACCATTTTCATCTGATCAAAACCTGCATGCAGGCAGGTAGCTGAATAGGCCTCATAAATGAGTCCCTGTTAATGCTAAGGTGACTGACAGCCGCACATCTCACTGACAGAGTCTGACCCTTGTGGAGCACTAAAGAATCCCCTGGTCAGGGCCCCTCATCATGAGGGGCCCAGGGAAGGGACCGACCTGCTAGGCAATGGTGGGCGTGAGGCCAGAGCCCGGATCTCCTACCCTGGGCCCCTTACCCTCCCTCTTACCCTACCTGTCCCAGAGGGAGCTCATGCAGTGAAGCATGATCACTGCACTCCAGCCTGGGTGACAGAGAAAGATCCTGCCTGGAAAATGGAAAGAAGGAAGATCAGAAGAAAGGAAAGAGAAGGAAGGAAGGAAGGAAGGAAGGAAGGAAGGAAGGAAGGAAGGAAGGAAGGAAGAAAGAAAGAAAGAAAGAAAGAAAGAAAGAAAGAAAGAAAGAAAGAAAGAAAGAAAGAAAGAAAGAAAGAAAGAAAGAAAGAAAGAAAGAAGGAAGGAAGGAAGGAAGGAAGGAAGGAAGGAAAATAGAGAGGGACGGAGGAAGGAAGGAGAAAGAAATAAAGAAATCCTTTATCTCTATAAGACTGGGAAGACTTGAGAGACTTGGGAAGTCCACCAGAATTGCACACTACAAGGAACAACAAGATTTGCCCCTGAATACTTCGGGAATATCAGATAAAAAAAAGAAAACAAAACAGTTTTTTGAGCAGCCACTATGTGCCAGACATTGATCTAAATATTGAAGACAGGGGTCGGAGGCATGGCTCACAGCTTTCAGTGGCTTAAGGAGCAAAAGTGAGAGAAAGGAGAGAAAGAGAGAGGAGAGAGAGAGAGGAGAGAATATATTAAAATTGGCACATACATTCAAATAGCTTTATGCCAAAACCAATTTGGGATTTTTGTTTAAAGTTTGGACCAACTGCCTTGATATCCTGCAGACACACCAAGCAGGCTGTTATTCTCCATGTTTGAGGGCATCTCATCATCAAGGTCTTCTTTAGAAGAGTCAAAGTGCCCATCGTCCTGATGAGGAGTTTGTTCACCTTTTTTGTTATTTGCTGGAGTGAAGGGTGGTGCCGCTCCTCAGCCCTTCCATACTTGGAAACCAGGGAATAGTCATCTATTTCTGAACTACACCCAAATGCCTCTTTCCTCCCTTGATTAGGGTGAGCAGGTTAATCCCGTCCCATAGCAAATGTCTGCTCTACTGTATCCTCCCACCTGCCTGATTTCGGCCAGCACTAAACTTGGACATCACACCTGAACTTGGGCAGCACCTAGATCAAAGCCAGAATGATGCTAAGCAGTGCAGAAAGGCCTGGATCGGAAGCCCAGCCCAAGACCTGGCGCAGTTGTCTGTTGCTACACAAAATTCATAAACACAGACTGTGCATTCCACAATACCCATGGTTTTTTTCATCTTCTCCACTGGAACATGAAGATTCTCAGGGAAGTCTGAATTGTATGACTCTCTAAAGGGCACAAAGCCTGAACTAAAAAACTTGTGACAAATCTATGGTCACTCCTCTACAGCAAAAGCACTCCCTCTATGCAGTGAGGACAGCCACCCAGCATACACACACAGGGACAACTCATCCTACCTCCTGTGCACTTTACACCCATACACAGGAATGGTATACAATGCCCCCGCAAACCAACTGTTTATTAGCCATATTTTCTGCATTTGTCATTTCTGCTCTAACACAATGATGTATGAAGCATGATATTATAATGCAATCAGCATTAATTTTTGATATGGTTTGGTTGTGTCCCCACCCAAATCTCAGCTTGAATTGTAGCTCCCATAGTCCCCCCGTGTTGTGGGAGGGACCTGGTAGGAGGTAATTGAATCATGGGGTGGGTTTTCCCCTGCTATTCTCACGATAGTAAGTCTCACAAGATCTGACCGTTTTATACAGGGGAGCTCCCCTGAACATGCTCTCTTGCCTGCCACCATGTAAGGTGTGACTTTGTTCCTCCTTCACCTTCCGCCATGATTGTGAGGTCTGCCCAGCCATGTAGAACTGTGAGTCCATTAAACTTATTTTTCTGCTGGGCACAGTGGCTCATGCCTGTAATCCCAGCACTTTGGGAGGCCAAGGTGGGTGGATCACGAGGTTAGGAGATCAAGACCATCCTGGTGAACACAGTGAAACCCCATCTTTACTAAATACACAAAAAATTAGCCAGGCCTGGTGGTGGGCACCTGTAGTCCCAGCTACTCGGGAGGCTGAGGCAGGAGAATGGTGTGAAACAAGAGGGTGGAGCTTGCAGTGAGCAGAGATCATGCCACTGCACTCCAGCCTGGGTGACAGAGTGAGACTCTGACTCAAAAAACAAAAACAAAAAAACAAACAAAAAAACTTCTTTTTCTTTATAAATTACCCAGTCTCGGGTATTTCTTCATAGCAGTATGAAATGAACTAATACAATTTTATTAGGGGGTTAGGAGAAGTTTAATGTCTCTCTATTTATGACATGCATAACAGATGTTTCTTTCATCCAAAGCAGAATAACAAAAACAAGAAAACCTCATAATTCACTAGAAAATATTAAACATTAATATACTAACGGAAGAAAACATGCCTTACATGAAACACATGGCACAGAATTTGATAACAGAACCGGGAGAGTGTGGCCGACAGAACCATCTCACCATTATGGGAAAGCCAACTCCAGTTTATCACTTTAGTTTTGCTGGGACATTGAATGTCATGTGCTTTTTAAAAAAAATAAAAAAGTGTTATCTAAATTAAATCCGTACTGAGAATATATCTCCTGTGATGTCCGTGTGTCCCCAGGTCAGCTAGCCCTTCTGCCAGGTGCCAAAGTGAGTGTGCATCAGCACAGGCATTCCCGTGTGCAAAGGACAGCTGGGCTCTCTCAGCTCTGCATTGTGTATTTTTTTTTTTTTTTTTTGACGGGGTCTCACTCTGTTGCCCAGGCTGCAGTGCAGTGCCATGCCATGATCTTGGCTCACTGCAGCCTCAATCTCCCAGGCTCAAATAGTCCTCCCACCTCAGCCCTCCAAGTAACCGGGACTACAGGCGGGAGCCACTGTGCCCAGCTAATTTTTAGATATTTTGTAGAGACAAGGGTCTCACTATGTTGCCCAGGCTGGTCTCAAACTCCTGGGCAAGGAGATACATTTCAAGCGATCCTGCTGCTTGGGCCTCCCAAAGTGTTGGGATTACAGGCGTGAGCCCCGCGGCATGGCCAGGTGCTGTTTTTTTCACACCCACTCAGACTTCCTGGCTCTCAGGTGGGGAGCACCCATGGAGCTGGCAGGCGGGTCAGGGGGCTGCAGGCGGCTGCAGGAAGGGTGAGCCGCTAGGTGGCTGGGAGCTGCTGAGGGCTGCTCCTCGGATCCTGAGCCCCTCGGGTCCTGGGCGGCCTCTCGGTAGGGCCTGCCCCGGGGCTGCCTGCCCAACTTTTCGCTGGCGGAGGATGTCACCTCACTCTCATCCTCATCCGGAATCTTCGTGTGCCCTGACACCCTGGATGTACCCCTGGGGCTGCCGGCCCCCTCCCCTCCGGCGCGTGCACCCGGGAGCGCAGGCGCCCCCTCTTGCTCCCGCCCACCCTCCTTGTCCGTCGGGTGTCCCTCGGGGTGGCCAGGGGCTCCGCTCTGCTTCCGGAGGGAGGGGCTCGTCGGGGGTCCGGGCCTCCTGCGCATCCGCCGCCGCAGGCTGCAGACCAGGTCCGCGAGGCCCAGCAGGAAAGACAGTGCGCTGACCGCCCAGAGGAACAGCATCAGCAGGGACTTCTCCGTGGGCCGCGACACGTAGCAGTCCACCACGCCCGTGCACGGAGGACGCGTGCAAGGGAACTTATTTGGGGCCAAGAACCCAAAGAGAAGGTAGTGCAAGGCCCCGAAGGCTGCCTCCAGCAGGGTCCGGAGAAGGAGGTGGATGATGTAGCCCGCCGAGAAGTCGGGCACCTCGAGGCCGCCGCGCTGCCTGCAGGACCCCGGGCAGCGTCTCTGCCCGGAGGCCGTGTCCCGGGGTTCGGGGCAGCGGCGGGGGCCCAGCGCGGCTAGCGTGGCTCCACGGTGCAGGACATAGACGCTGAAGACAGCGGAGGGGAGGAGGACGCACACGCCCTGGATCAGCCAGAATCGCAGGTGAGACACTGGGGAGAAGACGTCATAGCAAACGTTGGCGCATCCCGGCTGCAGCGTGTTGCAGACAAATCTCTCCTGCTCGTCCTGGTAGACGGGGCGCCCAGCCAAGACGATCACCAGCATCCGCAGCAGCATCGTGAGGACGAACCAGAGCTTTCCTGGAAGAGAGGAAGCAGGCATGGCCTCATCACCCCCAAATACACTGCCCTGAGCAACAGTTTTAAAGTTTCTACTGGGGCTGAGATTGGGGAACTGAGACGTCAATAAGCATGTCTTTAGTTTTCTGTTTGTTTGTTTGTTGTACATAGGGTCGTGCTATGTTGCCCAGGCTGGTCTTGAACTCCTGACCTCAAGTGCTCCTGCCGCCTTGGCTTCCTAAGTAGCTGGGATTGCAGCATGAGCCACCACACCTGTCAGCTTGTCTTTACCCACAGCAAGAGTATCAGGTAGTTCATTTGACAAGTATTTATTGAGCAGTGAACATCCTTGTTTGTAAGATGCTTCAAGATGAGCAGATTTTTTAAAAAGCATTATATTAAAAGTGTTTTAACCTGTCTGCTAATTCAGACTTTTGGTAATGTCTCCTGGACTGACAGGTCCAGAAAGAAAGTTTGGCTGAGCAAATTAATGATGTAAATAAGATTTAAATTTTCTTCTTAGGAGAATAAGCCTTTTAAAAGAGGTTGGCATATTTCTGTAACTGTGTATAGCCAATTCGAGCTGCTGATTTCAGTAAATCTTCTTACTTATGACAATAGTCCAGGGATCTCTATTCAATCACAGGGCTTGTTAATGTTAGTCTACGGCCTTTGAAATTGAATTTCTTTATGAACATTCCATTGTTCAGATTTTTTAATCATTCAGAATTCCTCTTCCCCTTTTCCAGTTATTAAGAATGAATGAGGCTTGTCCTTCTTCAACGTATGGCGACTGAGTGACACCAAGCTAGGAAACCAAAATAACTGTCAAGCCCTATTTTCATGGCACCGACCAACTGTTTCGAAACATGTTTAAAACTCAGCCAAAATAACTTGTGAATATTGTGTTTTGTGATGAGAGAAACATCGCCTGACATCAGAAAAACAAAACAAAACAAAAATAAATAAATAAAGACAGTCAAACAAAGAATAATATCACTACGTGATGAGTCATTGAGTTGAACTTTTAACATCAAGTTGATCTCGTCTAAATCTACAAAACAATGAGCCGGGAAAGTATCAACTGCATCTCTGGCATATATTCATCCTTTTCTGACCCCCATACCTCTCTGAAAATGTGAGTCATCTACATTAAACAAAAATCTGTTATTCTCTTTGTTAAAAAAAATAAACTAAACTTGGGATTTGGTTTAAAGTGCACAAGAGAAATGGCTACTCCTTAAAAATTAAGCTTCCAGGCCAGGCATGGTAACTCACGCCTGTAATCCCAGCACTTTGGGAAGCCGAGGCGGGTGGATCACAAGGTCAGGAGATCGAGACCATCCTGGCTAACACGGTGAAACCCCGTCTCTACCAAAAGCACACAAAAAATTAGCCAGGTGTGGTGGCATGTGCTTGTAGTCCCAGCTACTCGGGAGGCTGAGGCAGGAGAATCACTTGAACCGGGGGGCAGAGGTTGCAGTGAGCCGAGATCACACCACTGCACTCCAGCCTGGGTGACAGAGTAACACTCTGTCTCCAAAATCAACAACAAAAATAATTAAGCTTCCAGGATAAAACCTAAAGGCATCACTTTCTCATTAACATTTGCTGTTCTGTTCCTTTTTCTGGTAACGTAGCCACACCAGGGTTGCACACAAATACCCCTCCACCTGCTTCAGTCTTCGGAGTCAGCACCCCAGTGTCAGCACAGGAGGGCCTGTGAGAGAACAATGTCACACGCAAGACCCTTCCATGACAGAGGAACCGCGGAACCATTCAAAGAAACTAGAAGCCTCAGCTCTCTTTCCTCCAGAAAGGCACAGCCCTTTGTTTTGGGAGTGGGTGAACTTTCAGCTTGGTGCCTGCACACTGAAAATGAGGAAATACCTGGAACCTTTAAGAAGGACTCAATTCCACCATTGCAATGGAAACAAAAACTACGCGGGAGTTTGGAGATAGTCCCAATACTCACCCACCATGGTCACGTTGCAATTTAGCGTGATGATGAGAAACCCTAGCAAGTCCACGCCTTCCATGCTTCCAGAATGTCACAGGCTCCAGGCTGCAGGAGACACTGGAGGGCTGTGTTCTCCAAAGAGGTGGAAAAATCCTTGCCTGGATAAATGTCCTTTAATTACAAAAGACTTAAAGGTGTGAGCTGGAGATAAGAAAGCAAAGGTTTGAGCCAGGAGTAGGAGATGGGTTTTTCTGTCTCCAAGTTGAGACGGCCCTAAGCCTCTGAGGCAAAACATTCCTGACAACTGCAGTGACCAGCAGAGCAAGCAGCAGTCATCTCTTATTGTGGGCTATTCTTACCCGCCTGGGATATTCCAGGCCTGTGGCAGCGCTCATATGTCCCCATCAGGACAGCCAGATGCTTCAGGATATAATAGCAGCAACTACTTTTAACCCAAGAAAGAAAAACTTCTGCTAACTAGTCAAGTAAATTTCTCTATTAAAAAGGCATTTGCTCCTTGAAAACATTTCCACAACCACTTCACTTGTGCAAGAAGCCCTTAAAGTGTTCATGTTTTATCTTAAAGAAGTGTTCATGTTTTGTCTTCTCAATCAAGCATGAATCGCCATGCCACCATCACACGAACCCACAAGGATCTCACCCTTATTCTGAATTCCTGTATCATGGGTGCGGGCAGAAATCTGTATCTCAGTCGGGTGCCCCAACTTTAGACTGTGACTTGGTTATTCTCCTGCTGCTTCCTGTGCAGTGAGTGACAGCTCTTCCCTTAGAGACAAAAGCCTGGGTGTAAAGCCGGGGGCAGCCCCCAACTCACTGGGGAAGTCACTGGATCCTTCCAGATAATCTCATCTTGCAATAAGGAGAATCATGCCATTCCACTTGGCATTTGTGGGAGGTTTCTGTGAAATGATGGCATAGAGTAAGAGCAACTGGTGTGAAGTGGGTGTATGACAGCCCATATCCCTGGTGTTTCAATCCCTCACTGGCCCCTACGACCTTCACAGATTACATCTTCCCTTTGTATCACCCAGCCCCATCTAACCTGGAGCTGTTCCCATTGAATCTACTTAATAAATGTCTGTTAAATTTGTCATGAAATATCATGGTCTGGACCTGCTGACATCAATCACAGTTGCATCAAAATCCTATCGCCGCAGCCACCTTCATATCTGGGAAGAACCCATCCTGCAGGGTTGGGGAGCTGTGATCAGGGTGGAAATTGTAAACTTGAAAAGGAATGATTTCAATTTTCCATGAAAGCTATTCTTTATATCCCCATCTTTTCTTCATTTCTGATCTATTCTTGACTTTAGTAATATCCCTAGAAAGATTCCCAGAAGAGTGCAACAAAGCTACTTTCATCTTTACTCCCATGACACGCTCCCATCCACGGAAAACGTTTTGACCCCCTTGAAAGGAACAGTGGTTTTGCTATATTTTAGTCAAATGCTTCGACATGAGCAATGAAATTGGAGAAATTGTAGTTAAGTAAAAATATTGAAATAGTCACAGGGTGTATAAAACAAAGAAGAATTTGTCTCCTAATAGACTGCTTATGGTATTGGCTTTTTTAAAAAAATGAAATATCAGGAAAGCAATTACTGAATTTGCTGTGTGATAGAAATAGCCTGTCCCAAATGCAGAATAAATTAGCACTGCGTGACCATGAGCAAATCACTGGAGCTCTTGATGCTTCGGCTTTCTCATCAGTGAAGCAGGAAAAAAGAATGTGTTCTTCACCCACTCATAGTGACTGTGATATGCAAAATGGGACCAGAGATGTGAAAATGATTTTGAAATGTAAAGAATGACCCAGTGTCAGTGACAGGTGCATCTCAGGGTCAGCTCCTCTGATCCCACCTTCAGGGCATCTTCTGAGCAGCCCATGCCCACCCACCTCCCTTCTCATCATGGTCACCTTTGCTCTTCCTCCTTGAAGTCTACCCCATCCCCATGCCTTGTCTTTTTTCTCTTTCTCCTTTTTTCCTCTCTCCTGCTAGGTGACATTTTGCTTTACTTGGAAATCCTAACTCTGGCCAGGCCCAGTGGCTCACACCTGTAAATTCCAGCACTTTGGGAGGCCGAGGCGGGTGGATCACCTGAGGTCAGGAGTTCGAGACAAGCCTGGCCAACATGGTGAAACCCCATCTGTACTAAAAATACAAAAATTAGCCAGACTTGGTGGCAGGCACCTGTAGTCCCTGCTACTTGGAAGGCTGAGGCAGGAGAATCACTTGGACCCAGGAGGCGGAGGTTGCAGTGAGCCCAGATCACACCACTGCACTCCAGCCTGGGCAACAGAGTGAGACTCTGTCTCAAAAAAGAAAAGAAATCCTAACTCCAATGGCTACCTGAAGCTAGCTGGAGGTAAGGGAAGCAGAGAAGGTCGAGGCGTCTGGGCATCAACTCCCGACTGTCTCTGCGAGAGCATCCCAGTGCCGATGGGGAGGTTTCTGTATGTGTATGTGGAGTAGAGAGAAGATGTGGGGAGTACTGTGCTCAACCCATGGCCAAAGAAACCAGCTGGGAGTCAGGGGCTGAAGTGTACAAGATGCCAAAGTGGAAGAGTTCACTAAATGTTAAATGCAGGTGGTCAGCACGGGCCCTGTGGCTCACATCTGTAATCCCAGCACTTTGAGAGGCCGAGGATGGAGGATCACTTGAGGCCAGAAGTTCAACACCCTCCTGGGCAACACGGAGAGTCTCATCTCTACAAAAATGAGTTAAATTAACCAAGTGTTGGCATGCTTGTAATCCCGGCTACTCAGGAGGCTGAGGTGGGAGGATCAGTTGAGCCCAGGAGGTCGAGGCTGCAGTGAGCCATGATCATGCCACTGCACTCCACCTTGGGCCTCAAAGCAAGTCCCTGTATCTAGAAAAAGAGAAAAAAAAAGTGTTAGCAAAAAGGAAAGATAACAATAGTGCTACATGGCACTCAGCCTTGGCCTCACCTCTCTCTAGTGTAGTGACTTTGGCAAATTGTTTAGCCCTCAGTTTTACCATCTATAAACTGGGGTAATAACACTAAGCGTACAGGGTTGAGAATTAGGGTTCATTTAAATAAGGTTCTAGCACGTTATCTGCCCAGTGAGAAGCTTTCAAAATATGATGAGTTCAGTCAGTTCTCATTATTCATAGTAGCTATGTTTTATAAAGTTACCACCAACACTGCAATAGTGAATACTAGGAGCTCCTTGGGGAAATACACGGTTAGATGACAACACTTTCACCAACCAGTTAACACATTGCCTTATTTTATGTGTGTTTCTGTTCAAATACACCTTATTTAATATATATTAAATATGTACTAACCCACTCACATTAAATCATGGCCCACAGCACTATCACTCACATCTGAATGAAACCCATCTAACACATATACTTTCTCTGCAAGCCCTGGCACAGCTCTCCTGCACTCAGAAGAACCAGTCAGCACTCATGCAGCACTATGCTTGGGACCATTTTATTTTATTATTTAAAGAAAAAATTTAGAGACAGGGTCTCGCTCTGTCACCTAAGCTGGAGTACAGTGACATGATCATAGCTCACTGTAGCCTGGAACTCCTGGGCTCAATCCATCCTCCGGCCTCAGCCTCCCGAGTAGCTGGGACTGCAGGGTGGTACCACCAGGCCTGGCTAATTTTTTAGTTTTTTGTAGAGATGGGGGTCCTGCTACATTGCCCAGTCTGGTCTCGAACTCCTGGCCTTAGGCAATCCTTCTGTCTCAGCTTCCCAAAGTGCTGAGACTACAGGTGTTCACCACTAAGTCCATTGGGGACCACTTTAAATGGCAAAATCACAAACCAAAAGCACAAAAATGCAAAAACATGGCACTAATGAGACCTTGGGAGAAAGTACGCGTTGGCATTGTGAGAGCAGAAGCAAGAAGGCAGGGCAGCCGCTGCTTCCACCCCAGCTAAGAGCACAGGTGTCAGACAACACACATTTTCCACCGCTCTGTGTGTGTCCACGGATGGCAGATAAAGTCTTATGAGTATTGGTTTTGGAATTACGAATAAATTTTAGCAAGTAGATGAACTTGCAAATAAGAAATCTGTGAATATGAGGACTGACTGCACTTAATAGAAGGATCAACTAGTGAGAGGAGTAGCTGAGTCCCAGGAAGAGCTAATTCAGAAGAGAAATGAATCCCTGGGAACCCCAGGGACTCAGAGTCACAAAAACTGGAGGAGGATCCAGGCTCCAGACCCCACCCTCTTACTCCTGCTTCAGTGAGAACACCTCCACTGCTGTCTGTGTTGTCTTTTATGCTTTAGCCAAGACTCCCCTTGGATAAAGGATTCTACATCTAAAAAGAAACGTTGGAAAAGAGATGGTCTATGTGAGAATTATTATGAGAAGCAGCTTGATATCAAGGTTAAGGACACAGGCTCTGCACTCTGACTACCTGGATTAAAACTCTAGCTTCTTGACTGTATGATTGTGGGGGAGTCACTTAACTCAGTGTCTTCACTGTAGAATCACAATTCCCTGCCCCCTAAAATGGTGGCGAGGAATACATGGGAAAATGCCTAAAGCCTAGAGAACGGTGCCCCACCAATAATATGAACCCAATCACTGGCTTTTCATTTTTATTACCTGCCAAGAATGATGTACCAGTGAAGATGCAGGAAGTTTGGAGTGGCTTTTTCTTAACAGTGGGTGTTCCAGGGCTGTTGGGAAAAGGGCTCCCAAGGAAATAGAGTTCATTTTCTGGAGGGCTAGGAAATGATGGTATCTGTTTTGTTTTGCTGTGTGTGTGTGTGTGTGTAAGGAATCATTTATCTGATTTGAGAAATGTATGTTTGGGTTGTTATCAAGATGTAAATGACTTTTCCAGGACTGTAGACAGAAAGCAAATATTTACCAGCGGCACCAACACAACAGTTTAATCATGCCTACAGTTGCATCTCATCTGCATATGCAAATCTACCCCCAAAAATAGACTATACTGCTTTCTTGTCAATCTAGTTTCCCACTGGCACAGGTATTGTAGGGTGAACCAGGTCAGTGCCGTCCCACCCCAGCCACACCCACAGACTCCCCCTCACAAGACTTAGAGCTAAAAATTAACCACTGGTACAAGGAACAAATTTTCTATTTTCTTCAGCTGAGCCTTTTCCTGTTCTTAAAGTCCCCAAAACTGTTGTTCTTAGACCGCATTTTCACCTCCAGTTCAACTCAACTGCACAGCTCCCCAGTGTCTTCTCTCTACCAAGACAGCATTCACAGTGCCCCTTGGACTTTCTTTTTGAGGCAGTTGGGCTGGTTCTTCTATGCAGAGAGGCATAGCTTCTCTCCCAAGGGAGCAAAAGAACTTCCAAGCACTGTTTCCACCTCCAATAGTCCTAGGTAAGATCTTCCAAGAGACACCGAACAGGCACAGATTCATTCTCTCAATCATACCAAAATGATGCCTCCTCCCCAAGCCACAGGAGGGCATGCTGACCAAAGAAGATCCCAGAGGAAAGTGCTGAACTAAACAACTGCCTGTTAGATGCAAGCAGGTCAGATGAGGCTGCCGGTTAATAGACATCTCACTTGTGAGATGTGCATCAATGTGCTATATCACATTCCCCAAGGCAGCAAAGATGGGCCCCAGTGGGGAATGCACAGACCCCTAAAATTCCACTTCCCACAGACTCGCGGACTCAGGCATCTTTGGAAATGGAAGTCACCTTAAAATCTACTTAATCACCTTCCCAACTTTCAGGTGAAATTAAGATGTGGCCAAGACCATCCAGCCTCAGTACAGAGCTTAAATGATATTTGTTATCCCTGCCTTTTGATTTGTAATACATCAAAAGCACACAAAAAAATTCAACTGTCCTGAATGTTAAGAAATACAGTTATCTGGATAGCCCAATGTTAGCCCTTCAAGTGTTTGAAATTGTGTTATTTTAACTCTTCCATGGAAATCTTTCTAAGGCATCCTTCAGAAACTGAGCAGAGGCCGGGTGCGGTGGCTCACACTTTCAATCCCAGCACTTTTGGAAGCCGAGGCAGGTGTATTGCTTGAGCCCAGGAGCTCTCGACCAGCCTGACCAACATGGAGAAACCTCATCTCTACTGAAAATAGTAAAATTAGCCAGGCGTGGTGGTGTATGCCTGTAGTCCCGCCTACCTCGGAGGCTGAGGTAGGAGGATCGCTTGAGCCTGGGAGGCAGAGGTTGCAGTGAGCTGAGATAACACCAGGTCACTGCAGTCCAGCCTGGGCCACAGAGGGAGACCCTGTCTCCAAAAAAAGAAAGAAATAAAGAAAAAGAAAAAAGAAGAAAAGAAAGAAAGAGAGAGAGAAAGAAAGAGAGAAAGAGAGAAAGAAAGAAAGAAAGAGAAAGAAAGAAAGAAAGAAAGAAAGAAAGAAAGAAAGAAAGAAAGAAAGAAAGAAAGAAAGAAAGAAAGAAAGAAAGAAAGAGAAAGAAAGAAAGAAAGAAAGAAAGAAAGAAAGAAAGAAAGAAAGAAAGAAAGAAAGAAAGAGAAAGGAAGGAAGGAAGGAAGGAAGAAAGAAAGAAAGAAAGAGAAAGAAAGAGACAGAAAGAGGGAGGGAAGGAAGGAAGGAAGGAAGGAAAATAAAGGAAAGAAGGAAGGAAGGAAGGAAAGAGAAGAAAGGAAAGAAGGAAG
>NC_045442.1:95887812-95912437 GCF_002776525.5 Piliocolobus tephrosceles
AAGGAAGGAAGGAAGGAAAGAAAGAAAGAAAGAAAGAAAGAAAGAAAGAAAGAAAGAAAGAAAGAAAGAAAGAAAGAAAGAAAGAAAGAAAGAAAGAAAGAAATTGAGCAGAAAAGTCATACAGGCAGGAAGAGGACAAAGGCACCCAGCTGCCACTGGGGAATTGGGTTTTCTTTGTGAGAAAAACAAAGGACTTCATCATTAGCTTCCTTTTTGCTCACAGGTCCTGAGCAATATGTCAGCAATACAGCTGCAATCAAATCCAACACATGTTCTCACCATCCAGGCAGGAAGGACTCATCTTCTTCCTTGTCATTGTTTCTACCGATGCCCTTTGACTTACTGATGCCTTTCAAAACATTACCAATAGTGTCATGAACACAGTAGCATAAATGTTCCCTGAGCACCTTCCTCGTCTTCAGCACTGTTCTTGGCACTAGGGAAATGGCAGAGAATGAAGTATAAAAATTCCTGCCCTCACTGAACTTACATCCTCGTGTGAAGAACTGACAAAGAACAAGATAAATATCTTCAGCAAAACTGACTGTTAGTCAGTAATAAGATCTAAGGAGGGTAGTGGATGCCACGGTTTAATTGGGTAGCCAGTGTCCTAAGCAGAACACATTTGAGTAAAGACAGAAGCCGGTGAAGGGGCAGTCACATCGATGTTATGACCACGAGCCCTCCCTGATTAATTCCTGCTCTCTTTTCTAATTCACTTGGATCAGTGGCTGCGTGGCACATTTTGAAAATTACTAAAATGTCCTAAAATTCTGTATAGTGTATGCACATGGACCAAGTCACCTCCTGTAGCCTGTCTGTAACTCCTGTCACCTGTCCCTCGCAGGCTAAAGTGACACTACCCAGCAGGGACCTGGTGGAAGCATTCCCAGGCGTCGTTTTCTCTTGAACACACAGGTGTCCAGCAGGGGTCTCTGCACTGGCCACAAACACACCTGTTCCTTTCATAGATGGGAATTTTCATTTTTAGAGTCAAATCAATGAAAAATTACTCATCAAGCAGTCACTGGTAGTCAAAGAAGTAATTAGGAGGAAAATAGCACAAAGTTCAAGGGTAGAGGACCTGGGTTCAGTTCTGGTTCCGATCGCTGACCAGTGTTTGACCTTGAGCAAATATTAGGTTGGCACAGAAGTAATTGCGCTTTTTGCCATTAATCATGATGCTGCCCAGGCTGGTCTTGAACTCATGGCCTCAAATGATCCTCCTGCTTCAGTCTCCCAAAGCATTGAGATTCCAGGTATAAGCCACCTCGCCCAGCCACAGATTCTCTCTCTAGGTGAGTGACACCAAGATCCATGTCACCCAAGCAGAAAACCAGTACTTGATCTGCTTGAAATATATTTTAAAATTTCACTGCTTAAAGCTCTTCAGTGGCTCCCCACTGATGGTGCCAAACAGAGCTTGCCTGACCCTACAAGCCCTGGAGTCCGCTTGCCTCTTGGCCTCACCCCTCACTCCCCCCGACCCTGCAATGGCACTGACCTTCTTGCCCAGCCTCTGATCTCTGCTGCCTCTGAGACCTGCCACAGCCCTTTCCTCTCTCTGACTGGCTCCCAGGGATTTCTGTCTCCTTTTCCTTTGCCCAAGACTGGGTTGGGTGTCCTCCTCTTGCGGTGCTCATTATGACAAGAAGCATGTGCACTGTCAGAGCAATGCCTGCCCTGCCCAGCCTCTCTGTCCTGCCACCCCCAGTCTAAGACCATGTGAGGCTCTAGTCCTCCTCCCTGGCCAAGATCTGCCTTTGCACTCACTGCCCCTCAGCTGGAAGTCAGCTCCACTTCATCAAGAGTAGAGAGAATATGCAGGGAAAACATGGGGCCCGTCTCAGTCACCCACGGATCCTGAATCTTTTTCACTCAGTTGTGAAACAGAGATAATTAAAGCTCCTACTTCTCAGGGTTGTAAGAGAATGAAATGAACTGACAAGTGTAAACTGCCCGGCGCAGCAGAAACATCCGAGAAATAGTAGGAAGAATTCGGTTTGCTTTGCTTCTTCTTTCTTTCTTTTTTTTTTTTTTTTTTTTTTTCTGAGACAGAGTCTCACTCTGTCACCCAGGCTGGAGTGCAGTGGCACGATCTTGGCTCACTGCAACCTCCACCTCCCGGGTTCAAGCAATTCTACTGCCTCAACGTCCCAAGTAACTGGGACTACAGACGCACGCTACCACGCCTAGCTATTTTTTTTTTATTTTTAGTAGAGATAGGGTTTCACTATGTTGGTCAGGATGGTCTCGATCTCTTGACCTCGTAATCCACCCACCTTGGCCTCTGAAAGTGCTGGGATTACAGGCGTGAGACACTGCACCCGGCTTTCTTCTTGTCTTTCATACTTCTTTCACGTGGTCCATTTTGTGCGTACAGGGCTGGCCTTTTTTGGCATGGCCAACAAACTGGAGTGGTTCTTTCTCGTTGCTCAGTGAATGAAGCAGTCACAACACACCAGAAGCTATTTCTCACATCTCGACTCGACGTTCCCTGACTCGATGTTCCCTGACTCGACGTTCCCTTGGATGGGATGTTCACCGTCAACCATTCTGTCCAGACCTCTCTGTGCCCACAGCCCTTTCCAAAGCCTAGGGCTCCCAATGGCCAGACATTTGTCCAAACCTTCATTATCAGCAAGAGTGTGTTGCACTATTTCTCTGCTGGAACAGATTCCATGACCCGCTGAGGCCTTCCAAGAGCACAGCTCCCCAGCAATCAGTGGCAGCACCCCTGAATGGAGGGGGCTTGTCCCACGAGCGCTGACACCCACAGGCAATGCACTGCCAGCTGGAGTTCGCCTGTGCTTTGCAACCAGCGTTTCACAAATGGCAGCACTGCATGTTTGCTGGGAGATCCTCTCTGCTTGGAAGCAGTGCAGGCTTTGCTTTTGCAAAATTTTAAATTATCTTTTTTTTTTCTCTTTGCTGTATATACCATTAAAGAAGTTAATGTTTTTAAATTGACACATGATAATTGTACATAGTTATGGGTACCGCGTGATGTTCCAATACATGTATAGCCTGTGTAATGATCAAACTGGGATAATTAGCATATCCAACATCTCAAATAGTTATCATTTCTTTGTGACAGGAACATTCGAAATCCTCTTCTCTAGCTATTTTGAAATATAGAACACATTATTGTTAACTATGTCACCCCGCTATGCAACAGCACACCAGGACTTATTAAGAAAGCTTTCTTCTTACATTCTTTTTTTCTAAGTAGTAAAAGTAGACGGAGGAGGCCAGGGCCGGTGGCTCACACCTGTAATCCCAGCACTTTGGGAGGCCGAGGCAGGCAGATCACCTGAGGTCAGGAGTTCGAGACCAGCCTGGCCAACATGGTGAAACCCCGTCTCTATGAAAAATATGAAAATTAGCTGGGCATGGTGGTGCCCACCTGTAATCCCAGCTACTTGGGAGGCTGAGGCAGGAGAATCATCTGAACCTGGGAGGTGGAGGTTGCAGTGAGCCAACATCATGCCACTGCTCTCCAGCCTGGGTGACAGAGTGAGAGTCCATCTCAAAAAAAAAAAAAAAAAATGTAGATGATTGTTTTCTTTCCCTTCTGGATAACAGACAGGCAGCTTAGGGACCCTAGGTAGGACCTCCTGCCTCAACACACCTATGCCTCTTGTCTAACATCAAATATTAAATTCTTGAGGTCCTCTGGCTTTTAAGGGTGATAAAAATGAAAATCTCTCTGGGAGAGGCAACTCACTATGTCTTATCAGTCATCTTCACGATAGTGTGAGTTAGAAACACCACTGCTGGAAGCAGGCCTTTCTGTGAAGGTAAGAGCCTGGGATGGGGAAGGGAGCCAATGGAATGTCATGGATACTTTCCCATGCTGCAGAGCTCCAGCATCACACAGAGCAAGGCCAAAGGATTAGTGAGTCCTCATATCGACCTCCTGTTCATTTTTATGTTTTAGACAATAACTGACTGAAGGAAGGAAGGAGAAAGAAAGAGGAAGGAAGGAAGGAAGGAGGGAGGGAGGGAGGGAGGGAGGAAGAGAGGAAGGAAGAGAAGAGAGGAAGGGAGGGGAGAGAACAGAGATACAGGCAGCTGTGATCATGGTGACTTCAGCATCAGATGAATGAGTCTTGTTAAGAGAGAGGATCTAGGCCATGCTTTCCCTCTATGTGTTCTCTTTGTTCTCTGCCATGAAATATTAGAAGAGGGAATGAAGGAATTCAATCTATTTTAAAATTCACAACTGTTAAATGCCAACCCTCCAAACATTCACAGCCACTTTTAGGACGATGTTTGTTCCAAATGCAGATATATTCAGAAGGGCCAGACAGTGGTGTCTTGAAGCAGAGGCGACAGCTAATTTATCTCTGAACTAATGTCCCACCCTGTGGGACAATTGTTTTTGTTTTGTTTTGTTTTGATTTTTTGGAGACAGGGTCTTCCTCTGCTGCCTATCATCACTCAGGCTGGAGTGAAGTAGCCCAATCACAGCTCACCGCAGCCTCAAGCTCCTGAGCTGAAGCAATCTGCCTGCCTTAGCCTGAGTAGCTGGGACCACAGGCACACACACCACCATGCCTTGCTAGTTTACTTATTTTTGTAGAATAGGGGTCTCACTATGTTCCCCAGGCTGGTCATGAACTCCTGGCCTCAAGCGATCCTCCTTCCTTGGCCTCCCAGAGTGTTGGGATTACAGGTGTGAGCCACTGTGCCCAGCTGCACCAGCAATTTGAAAGAGAGGTGATCTCGGGAGGTCTTTTTAATTCAAATTTGCTCTTAAGGAACACAAATGAAAGGAAGGTAGGGAACATTCCATTTTGTTTACTGCAATGCAGTGGCTACGGCCTGGATCTCCACAGAAGCCAGCAATGCAATTGCCAAGCTCTGTTTCCAGATGAAAGCAAAGACAAACAACAAAGCAGGAAAATTAAGTATGAGAAAATTAAGTATGAGTAAAACGGACAAGAGCTTCAAATCAAGTGGGTGAAAGGGCAGATTTGGATCTGGTGGCACCACTGTCATAAGGATCACTTTTATAACCATGAGTGTGATCTGGTTCCCCTGAGAGCCACCAACCCTGGTGGATGCACATGCACTTCACTTCTGTATTCGATGGATCAAGGCCACCCATCCAGTGAGGGGAGAAACTGGGCCTGACATGGATGCTCTCCACCCCATATGCCACAGAAGTGTTGACCTCAGCCTAAAGAGGACCCATTCTGTGAGGCAGCTACAGGAGAAAATGGAAGGAGCCTTTTGCTTTTGCTTTTTTGTTGTTCTGTTTTTCACTTCCCTAAAGGAGGGAATGAGAGTTTATTATTGAGTGTTTCCGAAAAGGAACGAGAGTGTCCTTCAACACACTGAGCATCTGCAGTGTGCCTGACGTGTCGGGACTGCGAACAGGTGAGTAAGACGTAGGCTTTCCCCTGTAGGAGAGGGAGGCAGGTGAGTGTACTTGCAACAGCAAGTATGGTGACCAGCTTCCCAGGTCCCCAGAGGCGGAAGGCATGGCCGCATAACAATCATGAATAGTAAGGTCTATAATAGAGTATGAAGAGAGCAAGAAGGAGACAACTGGGGCTGTTTTCCATCTTGAAGTATTAGCACTTAGCCTTACAAAGGTTGAGGGAGCTGCTTAGTCATCCCTGCTAGTCCAAGTGTCTACATGCCCCCACCCTAGAGTCTGCCGGAACCCACGGAATTGGAAATCTAGTGGAAACTCATTGTTAATGTTACAGCAGACATAGGAGTAGAGATCGCCTTTGGGGTTCCAGTTAGGCTTGTCCCACAGTGGCCACCCCATTTTCTACCCATTCTCCAAGCAAGTGGTGAGTTATGAGGATACTCACACTATGAAGATAGTATTTGCATTACACACACATGCCTGTGGGTGAGGTAAGTTATAGAGAAGAAAATAAGTCTCTGTGAGATTTCACAACTGCCTAACACCATGCAGGCTGTAGGTGACAAGGCTGGGATTCTACACTAATTGATTTGACTCCGAAGTCCATATTCTTTCCACTTGACACAAAGATGGAAGTCACTGGGAGATTCAGGGAGGGCTTCATGGAGAAGTTCTCATTGTCAGGAAAGAATAGAAGAGACATATCTTTGAGAAGTTGCTTCTCCTTTCTGGAACAAGATCAGATCTACAGCAGGTGTGCTGGCAAGCAACTTCAATCTTTCTTGGAAAGAGCTGGCATAAGAAAACTCAACGGATGATTAAATGCAACACAGAGCCCTTCTTGTTAGCTCAGTTTGGGTTTATGGAAAGGCTCTGTTAGGGTAATCCATTCTAATCCCTACACTACTTCCAGGCAATTTCCTTGGGAAATGGGACTGAATTTTAAAAGATTAAATGTGTGTATTTAAAGCAGATATATAAATGATTTTCCCAAGGGGTGGCTCCTCTCTCATCCTAAGTGGGGCTTTGTTGGCTTAACTATAATGGCTGTGAATCACCCTGAACACTAACCCTTTTCCTTTTTCAAGACGTATTCTTCATAACATGAGTGCACTCATAGCTCATTGACTGAAGAATGGTAGAGAGTGGGGTGGCAGCTGCCGTATAAGCCTAACTGGAACCCCAAAGGAGACCTCTAGACCCGTGTCTTCTATAATGTTAACAATGAATCTCCACTAGATTTCCAATTCTGTGGGTTCTGGCGGACCCTAGGAGGGGGCTCCTGTAGACACTTGAACATATCAAGGATGACTAAGCAGCTACCTCAAGCTTTGTAAGGCTAAGCACCAATACTTCAAGATGGAAAACAGCCAACAAGAGCTTGATGATTTATTGGATTCGAAAATGGAGAGGCAAACATTTAAGGAAAATACAACATGACACATATCTTTTGATCTTTTAATATCTGTATGTGTGTTTTGTATTTCAACCCTATTTGAGATTCTTAAGACCAACGTCAAATCTGTTAAAGTGTTTTCCTGTCACCTAGGTTAATGCCCAACGATAGTGTACTTAAGAAATCTATGTTGATAAAAATGACCTTGCAAATATCTGTGTCAAATTTTTCTTTTTAATTTAAAACAGTAGATATAGATGTTACTTCCTGATTGGCTGGTTTTACGTATTTTGAAGTGTTGTTGTCAGATGCATACATATTAAGATTTGCATGTCTTCTTGGTGAATTGACCTTTTTATCATTATAAAATGTCCCTCTTCATTTCTAGCAATATTTCTTATCCTGAAGTATATTTTTCTGATGTCAATATAATAATTCTACTCATTATATTTGTTTTCTTTTATACCCTTTACCATATTTAGAATAACTGGTCTAAAGTTCCTCATCTGTAAATTCCATCATCTAGATCTATTTCTGAATCTATTTATACTGATTGATTTCTTTCCTTATTATGAGTCACATTTTCTTGTTTCTTTATCTGTCTAGTTATTTTTATTGGATGCTGGATATTATATGTGTTATGTTGTTGAATGTCTTGATTTTATCTTCCTTTAAACAGTGTTAAATTTTAGTCTGGCAGCCAGTTAAGTTGTTTGTGTATTAGCTTCGTCTTTCTGAGGCTAATTTTAAGCTTTGTTAAAATGGGTCTAACTTAGCCCTACTACCAGGGTTTTATATTTCTTGAGTCTTGACTGAATTTCTCAGGTGTTTAAGAAGATCTCCCAACTGTAGCTGCTCAGAACTTAAATGTCTCTTTGCCCTGTGTGAGACTTAGAATTGTTCAGCTTAAAGCTTCCACCCAAAGCTGTTCACTTCAAGTTCCATGCTTTGCACGCACAGTTTAATATTCAGCCCAAGACTCAAGAGGACTTCGATGTAGATTTCTGAAGTTCTGCGTAGCTTCCTCCTCTCTGGGTCTCGCCCTACATACCTCAACTGTGCCAGCCTCCCTAATCTCTGATGTCTGGCTTCTCAACTCAGTGAGACCTCTATGCCCTACCTGGACGCCTCCTGGGTGCCATTCAAAAAGTGCCTCCAGGTAAAAGCTCAAACTATCATAGGACTTACTTCATTTCTTTCTATTCTGTCTGAGAGCGCGATCCTTTGCTGCCTGTTTTCAATAGCTAAACATTATTGCTTCTCATATTTTGTCTAGTTTTTTAAGTTATTTATAATGGGAGGTCTATGCCAGTACTATTTATTCTATCTTGGCCATGAGCAGAACATCTGCCTGATCATCTGCATCAACCTCGATCCCAATTTACCTTTACCCTGGGGATGAAGAGATGGAGTAAAATACTTCCTCCCATGAATCTGTAATCTGTCTTTTCTATATGAAGATATGTACTTGCCTTTCTGCAAGTAACCTGAAATAAAATATTCTAGCCAGGCCATGAAAATGATAAAGTCAACTGGGCATGATCATGTATGGGGCAGACCATGTAGCCTTAGGAAAGAAACAAAAATGAAAAATAAGAGAAAGGAAGAGCTGGAAAACCAAGGAGAAGAGAAGGAAGAAGAAAAAAAAATCGCAAAAAGAATAATGCCATGATCTGAATGTTTATGTCCTCCCTAAATCCATATGCTGAAATCCTAACCCCCAAGGAGATGTGATATGAGGAGGTGGGGTCTTTGGGAGGTGATGAGGTCATGAGGGTGGGGCACTTATGAATGGGATTGCTGCCCTTATCAAAGAAGCTCTGGAGCGCTGCCCTGCCTCTTCTACCACATGAGGACACAGCAAGGAGGTGCTGGTTTAGGAACCATGAAGCACCCTCTCCAGACACTGAATCTGCTGATGCCTTGACCTTGGACTTCCCAGCCTCCAGAACTGTGAGAAGTAAATTTCTGTTGCTGACAAATCACCCAGTTTATGGTATTTATTTAATAGCAGCCGGAATGAACTAGGGCAAAGAACAGACATGGAAAATGAACTAGAACTGTAACTCTCCATGACTTAAGTTTTACAAAGGAATAAGACTCTGCTTCCAGCCCTGTGGTTCTCCGGAAATGCAATGAGCATTGAGACATGGATTAGAAAAAGAAACCAAAATATTTCTGTTTTCATTCATTGCGTTTTTCTCCCATTTGCAAGGAAAAGGATGCTTATGATAAGAAATTCTTATACTAGTAAGAGTAAAATATTGTTTTTCTCAGTGACAAAGGTTGTTTTGTTCTATTATTTTTTAACCTTGCATGCCATACTGTTTATTACCTCCCACTTTTCAATTATTATTATTATTGTTATTTTGTTTGGCATGATCTTGCCCTATCACTCAGGCTGGAGTGCCATGGTGCAATCACAGCTCACTGCAGCCCCAATCTCTTGGGCTCAAGCAATCCACTTGCCTCAGCCTCCTGAGTAGCTGGGACCATAGGCACATGCCACTATGCCTGGTTAATTTTTAAAATTTTTGTAGAAATAGGGTCTTACTATGTTGCCCAGGCTGGTCTCAAACTCCTGGGCTCAAGAAATCCTCCTGCCTCAGCCTCCCAAAGTGCTGGGATTACAGGCTTGAGCTACCACATCCAGCCTGCTTTCTATTTTTCAATAAATAAACTATAAACTTGGGCTCTCAACCTTTACAGGTGAGGAAATGTCTTGGTAATTCAACACCTAATTCTCCCCCATGCCTGAAATTCCTCTCACAATGCAGGCATTACAGCCCTGTCTCTGTGAGAGACGTCATGAGGCATAGAGGATAACACCCCTCGCCACGTCTTCTGTAATGAGGGTAACGTGTTGTCCATTTCTTTATAAAGAATCCCCTCTCTTCCTTTCAGACTGCAAATCAAAACTTGATGGCCTCCTGTGATTGTGAAAATATTTTGACTTAACAACTAAAACAAATATAAAGTTCCCAAAGGAAGCAGTGAATTTTGGCTCTAGAGTGAAAGTAGGTGTAGAGTGCTGGAGAGTCCAAAGGGTTGAGCCTGTTTCTAAAGCTGGGCTGGGCGCAGTGGCTCACACCTGTAATGCCAACACTTTGGGAGGCTGAGGCTGGACGATCACTTGAGCCCAGGAGTTTGACAGCAGCCTGTGCAACATGGCAAAGCTCCGCCTCTATGAAAAATACAAACAAAAAAAATTAGCCAGTGTGATGGTGCATGCTTGTCATCCCAGCTACTCAGGAGGCTGAGGTGGGAGGATCACTTGAGCCCAGGAGGTCGAGGCTGCAGTGAGCCATGATCATGCCATCGCATTCCAGCCTGGGTGACAGAGCAAGGCTCTGTCTTAAACAACAAACAAACAAAAACAAAAACAAAATAACAGCAACAATAATAAAAAGTATTCGAGCTGAGCTGATTAGCACAGCTACTGCACTGTAGCTCCATTAGCTTCTGCAGCAAAATGCCTTCCTCTATGCAATTTATGACATCAATAAATAATTGATCCTAAAAGCAACAGGTGTGGAGTTCTTACTTCTATTTCTGACTTCTTACTTAGCTGTTACAAAACAAAACCCATGCTGTTGCCAGAGTGATCAAAAACAGAAGGTCTTTTTCTGACAAAAGACAGATGGGTTGAAATTAAATGTGCCTTTGTTTATGTTGTTTTAGTTTTGGCTCAAGTTTGTTGTGGTGGTTGTTTTTTAAGCCCTTATTCAATAAAAGCCTTAGCAATGAACTGAAACAGGATGGAAATTGCAGGGCATTTCTACCACTTCTCAGGAACAACCAAACTCTAAAAGCAGTTGCCTCTGTTTCTCTCTCTCTTCTGTTAAATTGGATACTGAGGCAGACCAGGAGCTGGATATCCAAAGTTCTCTCAGAGTACAGCTCTTTCAATATGGCCATTGGGAGCCATTATTTAAGGGAGCAAGGACAGTATATGCATGAGTTTCTGACAGTAACTACACAGATGTGCTTCCTCTCTTTGGAGCTGAGAGGAGAAAAGGACAATTTCGGGCAAGAATTCCTTTCAGTCCCTACAGGAGGTCATTTTCTGTTCCTAAGCTTACAGCTCCATCCACCATTTCCCTCAGTGTAAGTGGGGGCAGCTCAGAAGGAGTTAACGGCAACTTGGGAAGCTGAAGTAGGAAGATTGCTTGAGCCCAGAGTTCAAGACCAGCCTGGGCAACAGAGCAAGACCTCCGTCTCTACAAAAAATAGACAAACAAGTTAGACAGGCGTGGTAGTACATGCCTGTAGTTGTAGCTACTCAGGAGGCTGAGGCAGAGGATTGCTTGAGCTCAGGGGTTCAAGGCTGCAGTGAGCTATGACCATGCCACTGCACTCCAGTCTGGGCAACAGAGGGAGACCTCATCTCTTAGGAAAAAAAAAAAAAAATGTGGTAACACTCACCGATTCTGGACTAGGATGGGGCTGGTAGCAGATACAGGAGCCAATCGAGACCTGTGGGGTGGGGTGTGTATCCCAATCCACACACTCACAATGAGGATGTGCCCAGAGTCAGGGTAGGCCTGGGCCTCCCGTTGGGTGGAGCCCTAACTAGGAATGGTCCTGTGACCTCAAGGAGCCCTGCATGCAGGGCTGCACCGTACTGGGCCTCATCTTCCTTCATGTGAGCCTTGCCTTCTTTCTGTTCCCTGACCGCCACTCTGAAGTACAAGCTAGAGACGGGGATAGCTCAGATCACCTTAGCTATAACACCAGCAACTGACCGAGATGGAGAGGGAGGGGTGTTCTCTTCAGATGGAGAGGTACAGGCAGAAAGAAAATCACAAGGCTGGCTGGGAGCAGTGGCTCACGCCTGTAATCTCAGCACTTTGGGAGGCCAAGGCAGGTGGATCACCTGAAGTCAGGGGTTCTAGACCAGCCTGGCCAACATGGTGAAACCCCGTCTCTACTAAAAATACAAAAATTAGTTGGGCCTGGTGGCGGGTACCTGTAATCCCAGCTACTCGGGAGGCTAAGGCGGGAGAATTGCTTGAACCTGGGAGGTAGAGGTTGCAGTGAGCCTACATCATGCCACTGTACTCCAGCCTGGGCGACAGAGTGAGACTCCATCTCAAAAAAAAAAAACAAAAAAAAAAGAAAGAAAGAAAAAGAAAACCACATGGCCACAGCCACCTAAGTATTTGTAGTCTCAGGGGAGAGAGAGAGAGACAGGGAGCACTCAGACAGTACTGGTTGATTCAGAGAGGACTTCGGAAATCACTGGATCAACTCCTTCAGATATCAAGAGCAAAAATGAAGCTGAGAAAAGTGCTGTGGGCTGAACATGTCCCCCGAACATCCATCTGTTAACATCCTAACCTCCAGTACCTCAGAACGTGCCTGTATTTGGAGACAGGGCCTTTCAAGAGGTAACGAAGCTAAAACGGGCCCATTAGGGTGAACCCTAATACAATATGACTGGTGTCCTAAGAAGAAGAGATTAGCACCAGAGAGAGACACCAGGGAGGCGCATGCACAGGGAAGATGCTGTGGGCACCAGGGGAAGCCGCCATCTGCAAGCCAAGGAGAAAGGCCTCGGGAGGGACCAACGGCACCCACACCTTTGTCTCGGCTTTCTGGCCTCCAGGACAGTGAGAGGGTGTTTCTGCTGCAGAAGTCGCCCAGTCTCTGAGGTATTTTGTTCTTGCAGCACTAGCAGAAAGTGAGGGATTTTGCCCAAGATCACAGAAGAATCCAGACTCAGAGCCGCCTCCTCCAGTGCTGTGGTCTTTCCATTTACCCCAGAGCTGACCACACACACACACACACACACACACACACACACACACACACGTAGGTACACGCAGGAGGCTCACACTTACAGAGGGTGTTTTCTGTATAGTCCTCTTAAGGCACAGGGGCCTCTGAGGGGGGTAATTGTGTGCAATTCAAGCAATACTTACTGTGGCCACAAGAAACCTGACCCTGGACACTCAGAAACAGAACTGGTGGTGCAGTGAACGCCCTAATTCTGATCTCTTGGGGTACAGGCATTTTACCTAGAGGTGTGTCGGGGTGTGTGTGACAGAGAGAGAGAAAGAGGGAGAGGTAGGGAAGGAGGCAAAGCAAGCACACACTATGGGGGAGCCTGAACCCACAGAGGCTGGGGTAAGCTACAGGCTGTCTCTTCTCTGCCAGCTGTTTCTAGGCTGTTCTAGAGGGCAGGTGCCTTTGCCGTCACCACCAAACACGCCCAGGCTGAGAGCAAATGCTTGCGTGTTCCTGTGGTGCCTGAGAGCTTAGATCAAATATATTTTTGAAGGACTTTGCACAATGGAAGAAGAAATAACTCCGGCTTACCTCCAAGCTACTTGGATGCCAACTCCCTAAGTCTTTGGGTGTTCCTCCAATGCAGAACTTCTGTGGGGCGCTCACACCTGTCACATTCAGTCTGCGTTCTCCACACTTCACCCTTCCCTCTGGGCTCCTCACGCAGCATCAGGTCCCAGCTCAGCCTGCCTTGGAGCATTTCCAGCCCAGTTTCATGGGACAGTCATTTCCCTTGAAGTCGGGTTGGCTAATGTATTTCCACTTCTGTAGCTTTTCTCCATACAGTGCCTCCCCTGACTTCATAATATCACTCACTTGGCTATTTACAGAGTGTATATTCCACCCTCGAAGACCCACCTGTGTTCCCAAGGGGCTGGGCAGTTGCTGCAGACCACCTTCTGCTCAGCCACTTCCAATCTCTTGTGGCCATTTACTCTTGAGGAAGAGTCAAAATGCAACCTTTCTGAGGTGAGATGCCTTCACAGCATGTCTGCAACCAGTGTGTGTGATATATGTTTGAGTGTTCAAATTTTATTAAGTTGCTAGTTTTAATTGAGTGAGTGGCACATGTGGGCATGGTGCTTGGCACTAGGGATACTACAGGGCCCAGTCTCTGCCCAGGGGGTCTCCGTGTGGAATGGGATACAGGAAGGTACCTGCAGGTCAGCAGAACAGCAGGGCGCAGTGTTGGGGTTAGGGCTGCTTCTAAAGGAGAGGTGTGGCGGGCTCCGAAGGGACTCAAGGGTCGCCAGGCCATGATGGGCAGTAAGCAGCATATGCACCACCCCAGAGCTGGGAGTGAACCTGCAGGGTACCGGGCACTGTCTGAAATGCAGGACAAACAAAGGCCGGGTGGGAACAAGGTGAGGGTGGAAGCAGGGCCTTGTTTGGTCCTGGGACAGTGTGGGTTCTACCCGATCGACAATGGAAAGTCACTGAAGGTCTCCGCTGGAGGTGACACAATCGGATCTGCACTTGAGGAAGACGGCATCACCTGCTGTGAAGAGAAGGAGTGAGAAGGCGGCAGCAGTGGAGATGAGTGCTCCCCAGACTGCCGGAGATGGAACCCAGGGGTTATGAGGAGGCCAAGTCCAGAGCGATGAGTGTGCAGGAGGGTGGAGAGAACCTAAGGAGAGGAAGCCTACTGGCCCAGGCACCTGGGCAGATGGGGACCCTCATTAAGAAGCAACAGGTGTGGGACACAGGGCCGGGGAGAGGGAGGAAGGGTGGCCTCCGTCAAGTAGACGTGTCTGTGACAGCAGGATGTGAGGACAGCCTGAGCTGGTGACAAAGCCCTGGAAATACTCAAGTAGATGAACTGCTGTTTAATGACCTGCCCATTGGAGGCATTTCATGGTTTTTCAACAGTAAGCTTCTGTCTTTATCACTTGTATCACAGGCTCTCACCAAACGCAACTCCCCTTCTTGCAGATGCAATGGGACCTTGATTTCAGCACGAGGCGTCAGCTTTTTTGTGGAAGGTCTTGTTGAAATGGAGATGTCCACTAACCTAACCCACCATAACATATCTTTTCCACACCTTTGAATTTCCCCTCCCACCTTCTCCCCTCATTCCTCTTTCATCCTTTTCTCTCCAAATGCAGCTGCCCTGTTTACACCCTCAGCTACCTGTTCAAGTCTTTCCAAACAAGCATGAGGTTATGTTCCTCAGGCAGCAAGACGGTTGCTGCATCAGCTATTTTTATAACCCTCTTTCTGCCATAGGAAGCCGGAGCAATCCCGTCTTTGGGCCTGGGCCCTCCTGGAGTTTGGTGAAGAGCCACGCTCTGTGGGTGGCAATTGGTTTGCCTGGATTGGCTTCCTCCAAGAAAAGACAGAGGGCTGGAATCATTCCGACCTCCTGAATCCACAGTGAGTTGACTCTCACAAATGAGTGAGCTCTTGTAAAGCACCCTCATCTCTGATGTTCTGCCATCTCCCCCAGTCACCAAGGATCATGGGTCCTGAGCATCCTGCCTGGGGCTTGGGCTCTAAAACGATAAACTGCAATGCTGGAAAGTTGTGCGCTGTGCCCAGTTGGCTCCAGTTATTTCAGGACATTTTCCTGCTCACAGGTCTGATTGCCAGAACGTTACTATAGGGGCACCCGGTTGTCCGTCAACTCGTTTACTTTGACGAGTTTCATGTGCAGGCAGAATGTGGTTGGGAAAGACATCGTCATGTCATTGAATACCGAAACTCTTCTTATTTTTGTAACAGATTACACAGAGAACAAGATGCATAAGTATATGAAAATATTATTCACAAAATCAAAGGTATTTCAACAGCTAGAGGCATTCATATTTCCCCAGGATTTGGTTCAAAGAGATTGATCAGTGACACTCAGGGGAAGCTGCACAAAGGCCATCCCTGATTGGGGAAAGTAGCAGAATGAGGTTGATGTTGCACTGAGTTAAGCTGACTGGATACCATGGATATATTTTTCCCATAGGTCAAATCTGTATTCTCTGTAAAGTAAAAAGAACAGTCCTGGGGAAATGAAAATGGCATGGGGAGGATTTAGAGCCTGTCTTACCTTGTTCACATTAAATGTTTTTATTGTAGCAGAGTCCTTGGAGCTTATATTTGTGACACAATTACAGCATTACAAAAGTTTCAGGGAGGAATACGTCAAGCAGTTTGCAAAAGTAAAGGTCCTGCAGTGGAGATAATAAAATACAGGACTTCAGTATACTTCTTGTGAGCAATCTCTGCTGCTGACTAGTGAGTGAAAAGATAAAATGTTGTAACGGGACCTAAAAACCTCAAGCACCAGCTAGGCACGGTGGCTCATGTCTGTGGGAGGCCAAGATGGGAGGATCGCTTAAGCTCAGGAATTGGAGACCAGAGTCCAACACAGCAAGATCCTGTCTCTACTAACATTCAAACAAATTAACCAGGCGTGGTGGTACATGCCCGTAGTCCCAGCTACTTGCAGGGCTGAGAAGGGAGGATCGCTCAAATCTGGGAAGTTGAGGCTGCAGTGAGCCCTGCACTCCAGCCTGGGTGACAGAGAGAGACCCTGTCTCAAAAAACAAAGATGACAAAAAAAAAAAAAAAAAACCTCGAGCACCCATGAATGTACAATTTCATGTGCAAAATGCCTTGTCCAGTACCAGCTGCTGGGCCTTTCAAAGTCCCCATTTATTGGAGCATGAAGTTAAGAATGAAGAAGGCACTGTGGATGAACAAACCGGACACCTAATCGGGCAATGGATGGGAAAATATTTTAATGCGTGTTTAGTACTAGGTTCTCTAATAAATAGTCCAGTGGCTAGTGAGAAAATCCTTTTATATGTCCTCAATTCCTTTCAAGCAATGAATTTGCACTCACAAGATTTTTTTAAAGCAGTATTTTCCTTTTTCTTTTTTTTTTTTTTTCAGACAGAGTCTCACTCTGTCGCCCAGGCTAGAGTGCAGTGGCGTGATCTCGGCTCACTGCAACCTCCATGTCCCAGGTTCAAGTCATTCTCCTGCCTCAGCCTACCTGGTAGCTGGGCTTACAGGTGACCACCACCGCGCCCCACTAATTTTTGTGTTTTTAGTAGAGACGGGGTTTCACCATGTTGGCCAGGCTGGTCTCGAACTCCTGACTTCAGGTGATCCACCTGCCTGTAAAGCAATATTTTCTTGATTCATCTCTGTCATCAATATATAAGTCATTAAGATTTCTAGGGAAGCAAAATTAACAGATACAATCTGAAAAACTAAGAAATCACACGGAGTTTGTTCTTTCTCCCATATACTTTTTTTTTTTTTAGACGGAGTCTTGCTCTGTCACCCAGGCTGGAGTGCAGTGGCACAATCTCGGCTCACTGCAAGCTCTACTTCCTGGGTTCACACCATTCTCCTCCCTCAGCTCCGAGTAGCTGGGACTACAGGCGCCTGCCATCAAGCCCGACTAATATTTTGTATTTTTAGAAGAGACAGGGTTTCACCGTGTTAGCCAGGATGGTCTCGATCTCCTAACCTCGTGATCCACCTGCCTTGGCCTCCCAAAGTGCTGGGACTACAAGCATGAACCACCACGCCTGGCCCCCCAGACTTCTTTTTAGCAATGGACCATCTTGTTTCACTTCAATGGGCGGTGATAGGGTAGTGTGATTGTGAGCGTGACTTCAGAATCAGACCAGCATGGGTTCTAATCCTGGCTCTGCCACCCTCAAGTTACCTTCTCTTCCCCTAAGTCCTTTCAGCTGAAAAGTGGTAAATGCAGACGCCCACTGCACAGAATAATGGGAGGAATTTTTAAATAACGTAATGAGTGGTTCTTGCACTTGCTTCTTAGAACCGTAAAGTCTGGTCAGGGTGTGTCAGGGGTTGCCATGTGGCTGGAACTGGCTCTCCACAGTTTCTTCCACTGACACAGATCTGCGTGCCTCTGACCTGTATATACTGGGGTTCCACGGAGGAGCTCATTGTATGACAGGTTTGTGCTGCAGCAAGCGGACAACAATAACCGCTGGTTAACCCATGAGAAGGCGGCCCCTGGCTGTTTCTAACTCTGCACGACTGTAACTCTTAAAGGGTCTTCCTTATATCGAGCGGAAATCCATGTCTCAGAAACTTTTGCTGATTCCTGGCTCCAGTTCTGCCCTCTGCAATAACAGAGTAACATCCGTCTTTCACCTTTGCTCAGTCCTTCCTTCCAAGTTAAGGTCTCACAGCCCCATCCACCACAGGAGAAGCTGGGGCCAGTCCTTCATTAGTTTTTTGTTTGTTTGTTTGTTTTGAGGTGGAGTTTCGCTCTGTCTCCCAGGCTGGAGTACAATGGCTCAATCTCAGCTCACTGCAACCTCTGCCTCCCTGGTTCAAGCCATTCTCCTGCCTCAGCCCCCCAAGTAGTTGGGACTACAGGTGCCCACCACCACACCCAGCTAATTTTTGTATTTTTAGGAAAGATGGGGTTTCACCATGTTGGTCAGGCTGGCCTCAAACTCCTGACCTCAAGTGATCCGCCCACCTTGGCCTCCCAAAGTGTTGGGATTACAGGCGTGAGTCACCGTGCCCAGCCCATTGGGTTTTTATTCACTCATCCAGTGTGGGCATTTTTCTATGCTCTGGTATGCAGAGATGAGCAAGACAGAAGATCCTTGATTTCACAGAGCGTATGAGCTCTGACTGAGCTCCGGGGATGGGAAGTTTCTATCCTCCTAGGGAGGGCTAGTTGTTATTTGGCCATAGAAACAAGTGACCATCAGAACCAATTTAAAACCCATTCTCCTTGATCAACAAGGATTTCACATCAGTAGCCAAGGCCAGGCAATCCGCAAGTCTTGCTTAAGTAACCATGCTGACATAGGCAAATGCCCACCAATCCCTAAATGCTCCGGGCACTGATATCCCTGAACTTCATGCTTTCCAAGCCCTGTGTGAGATCAGCTCTTCCCTTTGCTCAGAGACCGTCCCCTGCTTAGCAAGCAAGGAAGTCAGCGTTCTGTTCCAGATGGGGAAGGACAGGCTCTGCCTTTGATGGGAGGCACACAACTTAGATTGTAAGGAATAAGCAGGGTACCACCAGATAAATGACATGCTGCCAAAGAAATCGAATCAGGAGGGCTGGCAGTGAGCAATGGGGTGAGACAGAGGGACTGGTGCTACTTTAGATGAGCTCCACAGAAAAGGCCAATGAAGACACAACTTTCGAGATAAGACGTGATCAATGAGGAAATCCATACTGAGGCATTCAATGAAAGTCATGGGTTGGGCAGGTTTTGAGATGGAAAAACACCTCAAATGAGAAATTGCAAGCTCAGAAAAATAAAACTCCAGTCCAGCAGAACCACACCTGCTAAAGTAGGGGCCACGGCCTCAGAGAGGGGACAGGTGGTGACTACGCATGAAATCCCTGAGTTTCCAGATTCTCTGAAGCTCTTAAACTGAGACCTGGTGGGGAGGGGATGTCACTTGGGGGCCAGGCAGCAATTCTGAAATAGTAACTCGTAGATTTCTGCAAAATGCCATTAATAAGCCAGACTTACCATCTGTGTGGGCTCTATATCCAGCAACAGTAAAAATAACAGGATCCCCAGACACCATTCTTGCTTGTAGGTGCATTATTTGCTAAGTACTTTTTAAAGCTAAAATGTTGCAGCTGTCTCTTCTCCAAAGACAACGTGCATGGAGATTCATGTGACAGGTGTGGCCTGCCACGCTCTGTGGTTTAGGGGCAGCTGTAGATTAACTGCAAGTCATGTTTGGTTGCTGATGACGTGACCTTTGCCACGTCACTTAGCCTTTCTGCACTTCAGCGCTATCTGAAAAGCGATGGGGATAGAACATCTGTTCTACCTGCATCAGGGAGTCGCAGAGGAGATGAAGAAGAAAGCTTTGAAAATTGGAAGTACTTCAAAATATGAGATCAATACTGTGTTTCTGGAAAAAAATGTTATGTTTAAGGCACATATTTGTAGACTGAATGACACTGTTCACACTTCCTTAGTTGACGGCCAGAGTCCCCCATATTTGTGACACGCATCTCTACTGAGACTGCTCTTTCCCTAACATTGTCCTCAGCAATGCTGAGCGACTGGGCTCCGGACTCCTGGTTCATGCGCTTCCTGCTGGAATTCCTTTCCTTTCTACATATCCAGATTCTACAACACACCCGGTTCAAGCTCTGCCTCTTTCCTGAAGCTGCCTCATAGCTCTACTTTTTATTTTTAATTGACAAACAATTGTATATATTTATGGGGTACAATATGTTCTGATACATGTTTTACATTGTGGAATGATTAAATCAAACTATTGAACAAGTCCATCACTTCACGTAGTTATTTGTGTGTGTGGTGAAAACAACTGAAATCTACAACTTTGGAATACTCAATGCATTTATTACGGTAGCTGTTCGTGCAATAGATCACTAGAGCTTACTCCTGCTAACTGAAATTTTGTACCCATTGGTGAAGCTCTCCCCTTTGTTCATCCTCCTCCTTTCCTATCCTCTGGTAACCATCACTCTACTCTTCTGAGTTCGGCTTTTTTTAGATTCTACATGTAAGTGAAATGATTCGATATTTGTTTCTGTGCCTGGCTTATTTCACACAGTGATGGACACCTACGTTGCCTCCCTGTCTGGGCTATTGTGAACAGTGCTTTAATGGGAGTGCAGCTGTCTCTCCAGCACACTGATTTCGATTCTTCTGGATATACAGCCAGAAGTGGGATTGCTGGATCACATGGCAGTTCTCTTTTTAGTCTTTTTAGGAGCCTCCATGTTGTCTTCTAGAATGGCTGTAATAATTTGCCTTTGCAACAGCAGTGCAAAGGGACGCCCTTTTCTCCATACCATTCTCACAGGTGTGATGAATTCTGATAGTTTTCCAGTTGTTTCTCCTAGGTTTTCTTGGCAGCAATCACGTGAGCTTCAAGGTACTAAAAAAATACTGAACACAAGATAAATGACTGTGGAACCCATGAGTGCCTGCAGGAAGAAATGATGTTCAAGAACCACTTTATCTCTATTTCTATACCTCCAGCTTTGCTCCCTTTTGCTCAAGATTTGACTATGCCTTGACTCCTGTCCTGATTTTCTAGACCTGTGCCTCACCCCATCCACTCACTCACTGGACAGGGCCTGGCAGGTATCGGGTCCTGGGGTTCAGTGGGGAATGGGTCACACAAGGCTTCTGCCTCCTGAGTCAGCATTCTAGGTGCAGGGGGGCTTGCCACGCGCTGTGGTTCTAGGGGCAGCTGTAGATTAACTGCAAGATGTTTGCTTGCAGATGACGCGACCTTGACAAGTCACCTAGCCTATCTGCACTTCAGCTCTACTGAAAAGCGATGGGGATAGAACAGCCGTTCTACCTACATCAGGGAGTTGCAGAAGAAAGCTTTGACAATTGGAAGTACCTCCAAATAGGAGATCAGTGCTTTGTTTCTGGGGAAATGCCACACGAGACAATAATCAAATGAACAAGAAAAACAGCAGATAGTGGGGAGAGTCCGGCAAGGCTTATGGTTGGGCAACACCATAAGGGTCCCTTCCCCAGGGGGAGGGCGGTGGTCAGATGAGGCCTGTGAGGACATGGCATTGAAGCAGACGTCTGTTCTACCTACATCAGGGAGCCGCAGAGGAGATGAAGAAGAAAGCTTTGAAAACTGGAAGTACCTCAAAATATGAGATCAGTACTGTGTTTCCGGAAGAATGTTACGTTTAAGGCACATATTTGTAGACTGAATGACACTGTTCACACTTCCTTAGTTGACGGCCAGAGTCTCCCATATTTGTGATACGCTTCTCTTCTGAGACTGCTCTTTCCCTAACACTGCCCTCGGCTCTACTGAAAAGCGATAGGGATGGAACAGCTGTTTTACCTACATCAGGGAGTTGCAGAAGAAAGCTTTGACAATTGGAAGTACCTCCAAATATGAGATCAGAGCTTTGTTTCTGGAAAAATGCCACACCAGACAATAATCAAGTGAACAAGAAAAACAGCAGAGAGTGAGAAGAGTGAGCAATGCAGGTATCGGGGGGAAGCATGCCAGACAGAAACAACAATGCAGAAAAAGCTCCTGAATCGGAACAGAACTTGGTATACTTAGAGAACACACTGGACAAAAGGGGGAGTGGGAACAAGAGATGTGACATTTGTCGGGTCCTATGACTTCCCACTCAGGAACATGGCACGTCTTTTTCATTCAGGTTTTTCGTGATGACTGCCAGCAAAGTTTGGCATTTTCTTTTTTTTTTTTTTTTTTTTTTGAGCTGGAGTCTCGCTCGGTGGCCAGGCTGGAATACAGTGGTGTGATCTCGGCTCACTGCAACCTCTGCCTTCCAGGTCCCAGTGATTATCCTCCCTCAGCCTCCCGAGTAGCTGGGAATACAAGCGCGCACCACCATGCCCTGCTAACTTTTTGTATTTGTAGTAGAGACGGGGTTTCACCATGTTGGCCAGGCTGGCCTCGAACTCCTGACCTCAAGTAATCTGCCCACCTCGGCCTCCCAAAGTGCTGGGATCACAGGCATGAGCCACTGCGCCCGGCCGGCATTTTCTCTATTTAGGAACTGCACCTGTGTCGGTTTCCTAGGGCTGCCATAACAAATTTCTACACACTGGATGGCTCACAACAACAGAAATTTATTTTGTCACTATTTAGGGGGCTGGAAGTCTGAAATCAAGGTGCCAGCAGGGCCATCTGCTCTGGAAACTCCAGGGAAGGATTCTTCCTTGTCTCTTCCAGCTTTTGCTGGCCCTGGCCAACCTTGGCATTCCTTGGCTTACGGCTGCATCATTCCAACCTCTGCCTTCACCTCCACAGTGTGTCGGCCCTGTGTCTGCCGACCCCCCTCTCCTTACAGGGATTTAGGCCACCCTAGTCCAATATGACCTCATCTTAACTAATTACATCTGCAAAGACCTTATTTCCAAATAAGGTCACATCTGTACATTTCAGGTTGGCATGAATTTTTAGAGGGCACTACTCAATCCAGCATAGCATGTTTCTAGATGGGATTCTCCCTAATCAGTGGCAGTGAAAGACCACGTAGCAGAGTGATGGAGAAAAAAGCTCTGGATTGGGCCAAGTGCAGTGGCTCATGCCTGTAATCCCAGCCTTCTGGGAGGCCAAGGCAGGAGGATCACTTGAGTCCAGTTCAAGACCAGCCTGGGCAACACAGTGAGATCTTGCCTCTAAAAAAAACCTCTGGAATCAGGCTTTCTGGCTCTTCCACTTACTGACCAGGGTTTTCACCTCTCCAAACCTAATAAGCACCTTCACCTGGGAAAAATAGCAGCTACCTCATGAAATTGTTATGGGGATTAAATGAATTAACAAATGCTGAGTGCTTAAACTGTGCAGGGCACACTATAAGCATTTAATAAATGTTTTTGTTCTTCGATATAATTTGTTGCCATTTTGTCGTCTGGGTTTTTTTCCTTAAGAGACAAGGTCTTGCTCTGTCACCCAGGCTGGAGTGCGGTGACACCATCACAGCTCTTTGCAGTCTCGAATTCCTGGGCTCAAGCGATCCTCCTGCCTCAGCCTCCTGAGTAGCTGAGACTACAGGCATGTGCAGCAAAATAGCAACAATTTGTTGCTATTTTGAATGCCATCTCCATTATATTCTCTAATTGGTTACTGCTGGTAAATTGGGTAACTCAATTTTTGTGTATTAATCTTATAACTATAATCTTACTGAATTCTTATAATTTTCCAATTGTTTCTCCTAGATTTTCTTGGTAGAAATCACATTAGCTTCAAGGTACTAAAAGAAAAAAAAAAAACATACTGAACACAAGATAAATGACTATATAACCCGAGTGTCTGCAGGAAGAAATTATGTTCAAGAACCACTTTGTCTCTATTTTTATTAGCAAAGACAGGTTCAGAAATTCCACCTCATGTCCATGCTAGGATGAAGATGTGTTTATGATGAAAATGTGTCTGTTTTCATTGACCCAGCCCAAACACAGCTTTTGAGAGCAGGGGCCTGGGTTTTTATTCTTGACACAGTCCCATCATGTACGTTGCATGGTAGATTATGGGTACTCAGGATTTGGACTAACCTCAGGAACACATTATCTGTTACAACTTACCGATGGTTCATCCCAGAAGTGTGACAAGAACTGGTCTTGCTTTTCCTATGTGTAACCTCTCAAGTGCATGTGGCCCTTCTCTCCAGCTTGTGGCCGTCCAGGTGGGAACTGTGCTGCCTGTCACACCCACTCCTTGAGCACCAGAACCGTACCTGGCATGGTGCAGTCTAACTAAATTCTGCCGTAGTTTCCCATTGGTCTTCAAATCTGTGTTTCTCAGCAATGCCTGTGAGGCCTGGGCTGATCAGGTCTTCTCCAACCACATCCCCATCTCCAATCATCTTTCCTTCTCCCCATCTCTTCCATGGAGATGTCCACTCAAAAGGTCATGTTCACCAAGCTGCCACCTCCTAGTTACTATCATAACTATTCAATTTCCCTCCTGACACTTACCACAATCCTTTTTACATGCTAACTTGTTTGACCAGCTGCTCCACTAGAACATCCCCAAAGAAAGCCAAGACCTTGTCTATTTCTGCCACATCCATCCCCAACATGAATTAGACAGTGTCCAGCTCAATATTTGTTGAAGGAATTACATCAGTATAAAACAAGTACACATTTTCTAGATAATATTCTAGAACAGGAATTTTGTTTTGAGTTTTGCTTACAAAACAAAGGGGCTGCAGCTCAGCACAAGATGCTGCACAAACTAGGGAAGGAGCTACCCAGCATTCGGGGGTCTGGGTGCCTCACTCTCGGTTTTTCCACATCCTGTATTTGTTGTTTTTCAAAGATTGCAGGGGTGATTAAACCTCTCATTAGTCTCGAGGTTGCTCCTGCAAAACCCAGCATAACCATAATGGGATATTAGGAATGGAAAGGCTCTGGAAGTCACACATTTCTTTGTTTTAAAGATGAAGTGACTCAGGATGGATCACAGCCACGAGACCCGCTAGACCACATACCACTACATTGCACCAAGGCCTGGTCCTGGGGGGTCCTGCCCCTGCAGAGTCATCATTACCACGCACTGCCCGGCCCCCCCCCCCCCCCCCCCCCCCCCCCCCCCCC
>NC_045442.1:95912537-95970090 GCF_002776525.5 Piliocolobus tephrosceles
TGACTCAGGATGGATCACAGCCACGAGACCCGCTAGACCACATACCCCCTACATGGCCCCAGGCCCGGGCCCGGGGGGGCCCGCCCCCTGCGGAGCCACCTCTCCCCCCCCCCCCCCCCCCCCCCCCCCCCCCCCCCGCCAAATGCTGGTGTCTGTACGGGAGGAGGTGCAAAATCCTTCTCTTCCAAGACTGGCTTCCTGAGCTTTGGTTGGCGGGTTTAAGGAAGGATTGCTGGAGCTCACAGAAATGACACAGCATCCTCTTCATTACAGAGGCACTTGGCAGTGGATTCACACACCCACCTCCATCGTTTCGAGATTTTCAGGATCCACCAATGTGGACAAGAACTCACAAAGCAGGTCCAGTAATGGCCAACTAGAGGCCACGCTGGGCATTCAGCTGTACTGGGAAGAGCTGGGGACGGAGGGACAGCAGCGGAAAACTTGGGTACCCAGGTCCTGTAAGACCTGCTGCTTCTACCCACAGCCACCCTTCTTTAGGAGAGGGCCTGCAGAACACAACCGACTTCCCCTCATCCTGGGTTTTCGGTCACCGGTAGGCTTGCACTTGGCTTTTACTATGTCCAGTCTTGCTACATTTAGAGGAGCGTCCAACAATTGTGACTGAATGGCTGAGTAGAGCGTGTTCAGAAACAGACTAAGACAGGTGACGGAAACAAGAGTCTCCCTCACAGCCAAGGTCATTGAGAGGTCCAGAGAGGTCAAGTAATTTGTCCAAGGTCACAGAGCAAGTTAATCTTCTGGACTGAGACTAAAACCCAAGGTTCCATGACAATACAAATCAATACCAATGTTAACATCTTATGCATAAATTCTCACTACATTTAATACTTCTATGCCAAACTATATTTTGTAATGCCATTCTTTTATCCCTTATTTGAAATAACTTATTTATATAAACAAAAATTCTTAAAAGGAAAGCCCCTCAGTGAAACCAAGTCCCTTAAAGGACACAGGGAAGTTTACTGAGACCTGTAGAACCTGAACATCATTAAGTCAGACATCACGTTTGAGTTCACTTCTTACTGTAACAGGTTCTGCAGAACTCTTTTCACAAAAACCTACGAAGGACAGATATAGCTGCCAGGACAAGTCCTCACCCGGGTGCTGTGCCCAGCTCAGACCTGCCGCAGTGCACACAGACAGCAGCTGCCAGATTAAGCAGCTCATTTTGAGGTTGATCACTGATGAGGAGAGCGAGAGACAGGACCTTTAGCCCCTTCACATATGCAAACTTAGTAAGAAAATCTAACAGGAAAACAGGCAGGGAGCCCGCTGACTTGGAGGTACAAACCCCAGCCCCACCACTGTGACTGTAAGCACTCCTGGGCATCTCCCTAGCCCTGTTTGGGTGCAACAGCTCTAACAGGGCGCTGCATTCAATAACAGCAAGTCAGCACCTTAACCAAGCTGTTTGCAGGCCTTGCCTTGAAATCCATGCAGCTTAAGACATAACACCCTGAGAGGGTGAGGCAGGAAGAGCGCTTGAAGCCAGGAATTTAAGACCGGCATGGGCAACAAAGCAAGACTCCCTTTCTATAGAAAATTTAAAAATAAATTAGCCTGGCTAGGTGTGGTGGCTCACACCTATAATCCCAGCACTTTGGGAGGCAGAGGTGGCAGGATCACTTGTGGTCAGGAGTTCGAGGCCAGTCTGGCAAACACGGTGATACCCCATCTCTACAAAAAATACAAAAATTAGTTGGGTTTGGTGGTGTTTGCCTGCAGTCCCAGATACTTGGGAGGCTGAGAAAGGGACAATCAGTTGAACCTGGGAGGCGGAGGTTGCAGTGAGCTGAGATCGTGCCACTGCACTCTAGCCTGGGTGACAGTGCGAGACTCCATTTCAAAAAATAAAAAATAAAAAGTAAATTAGGTGGGCCTGGTGGCACACACCCTTCAGCCCAAGGAGGCTGAGACTAGGGAGGCCGAGGCAGGAGGATCACTTGAGCCTAGGAGTTTCAGGCTACAGTGAGCTATGATTGTGCCACTGCACACCAGGCAGGGTGACAAAGTGAGACTCTGTTTCCAAAAAAAAAAAAAAGATACACAAACTGAAGTATCCTTTTGCCATCTCAGTGCAAGAGCATATTTCTTGTTTCCTTCTCTTTTTCAACAAGGGTAGGACCTCATTATGGCTGACTTTTCAGAAGATCACGTCTTTAAGACCCACCCAAGACACTGACTCCAATGACATCAAGGGAGATAAAGTGATTTCAGACAAAACGGGGTATCAATATGAAGGTGACATGTTCTATTAGGTCTCTATTGTGCTACTTCTCAATTGCTGGAGTAGCTCTCACACCTGTGTGAGTCGCTCAAGAACACAGGGCCAATACCACTTTCTACCACTGCTCTTGCAAAGAACTGGTTCACTCAGCATCCATAAAACCTACTGAAGTTTATCTCAATATACCAACAAAAAACACAGCAGGAAGGCAGGCACTACTTTGTTCTATGTATGTATTTATTTAACATTTATTAGATACCTACAATAACCAGGAATCATGTTTTTTTTAAAAAAAAATTTCAAATCTTGGCCAGCCACGGTAGCTCATGCCTGTAATCCCAGCACTTTGGGAGGCTGAGGCGGGTGGATCACTTGAGGTCAGGAGTTCGAGACCAGCCTGGCCAACATGGTGAAACCCTGTCTCTACTAAAACTACAAAAATCATCTGGGCATGGTGTGCTCGTCTGTAATCCCAGCTACTCGGGAGGCGGAGGCAGGAGAAATGTTTGAACCCGGGAGGCGGAGCTTGCAGTGAGCTGAGATCACGCCACTGCACTCCAGCCTGGGTGACAGAGCGAGACTCCGTCTCAAAAAAAATAAATAAATAAATAAAAATCAAATCTGTAAAATATGGCCCCAGGTGAGAAGTTACCAAAAGCAGCAGGAAAAGTTTAAATCATTCACTCCCCAAATTCTGCTTTGCAGCTTAGCTTAAAGGAAACCCCAGAATGGAGATGGCCCTGCCCAAGCCCGAGAGAAGGCAGGCAGGAAAGCCAGACCAGACGAGGAGGCAGATACGGGTGCCCCCACCTCTGGGCTCACCTCATGCATGAAGGCATATCTCGATTTTGGCAGGAATTCTCATCTGCCCTCCAATTTGGTTTTAAACTCCTGACTTCTTCTTTCCCTTTTTCTAGTTAAAAAAAAAAAAAAAGAAAGAAAGAAAGAAAGAAAATGTAAAACAAATAAAAAAGATTCATCGGGATATATATTTATTGTCCCAATGACTTTATTTGTTGTTTAAATCAAATCTAAAATTAAAGTAACAAATTGTGTCGTTTCCTTCATCCTTCATTAATGACAAAAACTTTCCATTCAAAAACTACACTAAGACAATGTGTTCCTCAACAGTAATCCAGCTTTAATTGTAGAGCATTAATTCGCCTTACAAACAAATTACAGTCAACTACGATTTATCAATAAGTACTGTACTGGTTGTGTGTTTTCTTTTGGCAAACTTTGAACAAATCAGAGAAGAAAACATAACTATTCATCATCATGTAGAAAAAGAAAAGAAAATGAACCTCAAGTATCTACCTATGTGTCAAGTGATTCATCCTGCCAGTAAAACTAAAATCTACACTTACAGCAGTTTTAAACATCCTTAGTGCAAGAAACATAACCAATTAATACAGATCAATACTCATTAATGAATATGGAAAATTTTCCTATACAGAGGTAGAGTCGAGGGCACAGGCTAAAACAGTATTCAGTAGTCTAAACAAGACTGAGTCTGGTTTTATGGAATCCACTTTAAATTTTAGGCATCAGACTGTATGTACATATATACAATAAATAGACTATACAATTTTTTAAAGTAGTTTAATAAACTCCACAAAATAATAGCAGATGCATTGAAATATTTACATAATTCAATTTTCAAATCTCTCATTCAAATAAAAGGGATAAAAATAAAATTCTGCTATTAAGGCAGCAGAACCTCTTTCCTGAAATGGATTGGTAAAATAAGATACTTCACTGGAGAGGAACTAATTTATGTTTAAGAGGTATTCATATTCAGCTAAGAAAATACATCCCTTTTTCAGCTATATAGATTAGGGAATATAAAATGCTATTTTCTACATTTTTAGACCTGCATTTAAAGTTCTAAACTCAACTCTGACTTGAAGAGAGAAGCTGATTTTGGTACCCACAGAGTAGACCATCACAATTACAATGGAAAGATAATTCATCTTTTATATTCTGTTTATTTGCTTTTGAAAGTTTGGGCCAGAAAGGCTGTGATAATAATTCTGACCCAAACAGGTATGCTTATACTTGACACAAATTTCACTAAAACCTAACACTTTTGGCTTGGAGTTCTTGGGATTCTGACTTTCTGAGTCCCTTCCATTTCCAAAGCATGTTTCATTGAGAGCAGGCAATGTTTGGGGATCAGGTACATGATTCAATACTAATTAAAATGCCAAAGTTTTCCAAGCTCACATGGGAAGAAGGTGAAACACAGACCTGCTGCTGCCACTGGCCTCCCAGAGACTTGAAAAAGGAAACAACTCAGAAATCTGTCACTGTGACCTAAGAAAATATGCAAAAACCCAAAGCATTATATATGCAAGTGACTCACATTCTTAGATTTCATATCAAATTCACTATTTGATATTCTATCATTAACTCTTTTATTTTACTTGGTATGAAAGATTCTTATTGAGCCCATAAGGAAATCAGGGATCGTCAGAAAATGAAAAAGTATGGTCATAATTAATGAAGCATAAACCTTCACAGTTTGAATTTTGTAGAACTTCTCTAAGCACCCACAATGAAATTGCAAGTTGAGTGTTTTTAAATTCAGTCATTCTGTGAAAAATACCTCAGTAAATAGTAACATTTTTCCCTTCAATGATCTTCCAACTGAAATACCCAACCCACCCTTGTTTTTTTTTTATTTTAGATTTTTAAAAAACTTTATACAAATAGACTAACTTTGATTTAAAGTAAACATATAAAAATTGAGAAGAATATTGCTTGCAACAATGGACTTGGAAGGAGAGGAATGGATTAGGCAGGGGTACAAAGAAATGGCTCCTACTCGGTAGCTTCGGGTGCACGCCCAGCACTCTGCAGAACTCTCACGGGGACACCCTCTGCTGCACAGTGTCCTTCAGCCCACGAAGTCTGACTGATTTTGTAACAACAACTTCAGGTCAGGAAAAAAACAAATGCAAGAAAATCGGAAGGCACAAGCACCCATGTGATCTAGAATGTTCTTGGGGTGAGGAATAAGGAGGGAAAGGGATACTTTTGGTTCAGCACTACAGTCAATTTCACCATTGTTGAAGAAAAACGGTATAAAATAAGGGTGTACAGAAATGGAACGAGCACAGCCCACTGGTGAGGAAGAAAGCTCAGAAGACAGCGCGCAGAAATAGTGCGGAGAGAAATGACCAGTACTATTTATTTGGAAGTCTGCGCCATGGTGGGTACAAACTACATCCCCTGCTCTGTGGGACCAAAATCAAAACAGGGCAAAAACAAAATCCCCCCATCCCAAAAAAGCAGCAGAAGGAATGCAAGAAGTCTTACAGGACACACTGGTCCAGCCCTGGGTGCAGCCAGCTCTGCATCCACGCTGCGCTCACCAACTTCAGCTACCGCCCCCACGGGGACTCCAGAGGGCCGGGCTGCTTAACCATTTTCCCTGCCTCTCCACGACTTCCCTTTCCCTTTATTTCCTCCTGCAGGATTCGAGTCTGCTTCCTCCACAAAGGAAGTGCTGTTGCTGACAGTGGTGAGAGCGAGCTGGGACCTCCAGGGCACTGACGCTTCCTCCAAGCTTTGCTGCGTGGGCGCTCATTCAGGCAGCCTGACGGAACTATGCGTTAAAAAAGAAAAGGAAAGAAAAAACAAAAACAAACCCACCCCAAGTCTGTCTTTTCTCAAACTAAAGGAGAAACTAAGGGATGGTGTGGCCTCTGGCGGGCCTCCACAGTTAGGAAATGATGGCCGGGGACCAACGGGGGAGAGTCAGGTTGTCTGCACTGGCTGAGCGCTTCCTCGCAGATCTTCTCAGGTCCTTGTACTTGTCCTCGCAGAGACGAGAGATGGCCTGAGGGGCAAGAGAGACAGTGTGGGTCAGGGCGGCCCATATCTGCGCCCATCGCTCACTCGCCCTGGGCGCCGAGGGCGCTGCATGATGGACAGGCAGAGCCCCTGCCCCTGTGGAGCTCCGGCGGGCAGCCCAGCTCTCTGCTGGCCGCAGGGAGATATGAAGGGAGTGTAGACTCAGCTCTTGTTTCCCAAGAGCTCACAGTCTGAGAAAAGACTCTCGGGATGTGAAATAACAGGACTGTGTCACCTTGCAATTGGCCCAACCAGGGTCAATGCTGGCTCCCCACCCTAGGGGTGTGGGACGGCCCTGACCCCACGCGTGCTGTTTCGAATCCTTGGCGTCCTCATCTGCAAGCGGGGCAAGAACAGCACCATCCTGGAAGGGCTGGTGTCAAGCACAGGCTTGCAGCTGAGCCTCACAGGGAGGAGAGCTCGGCCACCGGCGGCAAGGAGAGCTGCAGCCAGGCCACCAGCTAGGGACTCCGCAGAAAAGGATGAAGGACTTAAGTCACCTCTAGAGGGTTGCTGAAAGAGGGACCCAGGAGGATCACAAAAACATTAAGATGTGCAGATAATTAACACTTTGGTGATGAGGACGGGGGCCATGCTACCCTGGGAACAACTCTCCCAGGGCTGCCACTGGGTGTGGCTAGAACCGGCTGATGGCAAAAGCTGAGCCCGCTGTCCCAGGAGGGGATGGTCTGTGTCGCGGGAAGGCTTTGATTATTTGGAGAAGAGAAAGAGTAGCCTTGTCAGGACAGACTGGCCTTCTCTCCTGGCCCGGTGAAACCCTAGGGCCCGTGGCACAGCAGCCCCAGAAGCAGGTGAGCTCTCCCTTCTCAGCACTCGGAGAAACTTAACAGAGGGAACAGCAGGTACCAACTCCACCAACCTGGGCCTGTGCTCTCAGGGTGGCTGACCCGGAGCCCCATATATTCTTCAGCAGAGAACACAGACTCGCTTCCCTGCAGAGCTGCGTAGCCGCCAGGAGCTCCGGCTTGTCTCATCGGCACTGAAGCAGCCACTGGAGTCATGGCTGGTGACGAGGGGGACCAGGGACCGCAGCACAGGCTGAGAGGGGGCTCACGCTCTCAGGGAAAGCCAGATTCTAGCTCACATCTGTGCTTGCGAAGGCTTCACAACATTTGCCTTGCAGGAAATCCTGCAGAGGGAGGGTTTTCCATTTTCCCTCGAATAGATGACAACTGGGAGACTGGGTGGGCTTTCCATTCCAAAGGCCAGCACACAATCACGGGGACATGGTTGAGTTCTGAAATGCTCACTGGATTTTTATTTCTAACCAGTGCTATGCATCCAGTCTTTTCTATGGTTTACTTCTTGGAATTAACTTATTACTTTTTAAATTTTTATTTAACATTTTCCTTTCTTAAGCATGTAATCCATAACAGCTTTCTTCTCCCAGCTCTAGACCACCGTGTGGCCAGGCCATCACAATGCCACACCAACTCTGCACTGAGTGACAACGTCCCACCTGGGATGGGCAGTGGCATGGGCAGCACGACAACCTCTGCGTCTCACAAGCTAGGGACGTGACTGTGCCGTCCACTACTTGGAAAGGCTCTGTGGGATGAGACCAAGGCAGGACTGGGGACAAAGGTGCAGAGGGGAAAGGCTAGGGCACATCCTCTCTGGAGGAGGGTCTCTCCCCAGGGATCCTGCTTCATTACCACCCCATCCCTTTTCTTCCTACCAAAAGGTCAAGTGGGAAGAGCCTGGTGAGCATATGAGGTGGAGGCACATACAAATATGCTGTGGTGAGACCCAAAGTTACACAGCTTAACTACGGCCCAAAACCCAGACCAAGACTGGCGGTGCTGCCCTTAGCTCTAACTGGGCTATGGAAAAAATATTTTGGAAAAAAAAATCACAAGCAGAATCAAACCTTTTTGGATTCCCAATTGTTAATATCATCTGGCAGCATTTTCCTATAAAAGTGCATGCTGAGAAATACCTTTTTGAGGGGCTTATATTGTGGGAAATGCTTTTTGGGGGGACTTACAATTTTTTTAAACCTATCTGTAAAGGTAAGGGTTTTAAAAAATATTTTATTTCAAAATAGAATTGCAGTGGCTCATGCCTGTAATACCAGCACTTTGGGAGGCCAAGGTGGGTAGATCACAAGGTCAGGAGTTCTACACCAGCCTGGCCAACATAACGAAATCCCGTATGTCTCTACTAAAAATACAAAAAAAATTAGCCGGGCACAGTGGCGCACATCTGTAGTCCCAGCTACTAGGGAGGCTGAGGCAGGAGAATCACTTGAACCCAGGAGGTGGAGGTTGTGAGGAGCTGAGATTGCGCCACTGCACTCCAGCCTGGGCAACACACCAAGACTCCATCTCAAAAAAAAAAAAAAAAAAAAAAAACAAACTATGCTTATTAAGTATAAAGTGATATTAAACTGGTTATTAAAAATATGAAGCGGTTGGCCAGGTGCAGTGGCTCACATCTGTAATCCCAGCACTTGGGGAGGCCAAGGCGGGTGGATCACCTGAGGTCAGGAGTTTGAGACCAGCCTGGCCAACATCGTGAAACCCCGTCTCTACTAAAAATTAAAAAAAATCAGCTGGGTGTGGTGGTAGGTACCTGTAATCCCAGCTACTTGAGAGGCTGAAGCAGGAAAACTGCTTGAACCCGGGAGGCAGAGACTGCAGTGGGCCGAGATCGCGCCACTGTACTCCAGCCTGGGTGACAGAGTGAGACTCTGTCTCAAAGAAAAAAGGACAAATTATAATGAACTGCCCAGCTATATATCCTAGTAGCTCATCTTTATTTTACATCATGTAGTGGGGAAAATGATCAATGTGACCACATACATCCCTGGTCCTCAGATGATACATCAGCAACATCGCACCACAAAATGCTATTTTAAAGCATCTTACCTCAAGCTTGTGAGCCCTCTCCCTGCTCAGGGGCTCCAAGGGAAAGCTCAGGTTGTTCGCTTCTGCCAGAGAACGAAGGTCAAAATAATACTTGGCATAGACACTGGAAGGAACATTGATGTTGAACTGCAGCAATTCAAGAAACTGTCGCTCTAGCTCGTTCCTGCAAAGCAAAGACAAAAATAGCCTGTGCTTAGCCACCACACCAGGCCGCATGGCCTGCCAAGGCAAGTTGCTGGAGACCTGAGTCCAGAAAACTGCATCCTCCAGGGAGACCAGTGATCTAATTAAATGTCTGTTTGGACACCAGAGTTGCAGTCTCACCACCATATTGGGATTAAAAGCCAAATCCACTTGATCTGGTGCCCAGGATGAGGACTGATTAATTGGGATCATCACCAGGAAGGGTTTCAGGGTGAATCACTTCACTGAGATCTAACACACACATAGCAGGCTCTGGCTGCAAGTCTCCGTGAGGACAGGCTGCTAACACAGGGTGGAAGGAGCAGCCAAGAGCTGCCATGTAGAGTCCAGTGAGGGCCCTTCAGCAGGGCCCCAGAGGAAAACACTCAGCCTCTGCAGACCTAGAGGACCTTGGTTTCCTTGGTGGCCCCTCCCTGCCTCCAGGGAGAAAAGAGGGGAGGAACTGCGTATGCGCTTTCTTAGGCAAAAGGCAGGGATTATGGGGGGAGAGTGTCCAGTCTCTGCCTCAGTCTCTCAGAAAGAGAACTCACAAGCTGGGAAGAATGGAAGCAGTAGTTCCCACACTTGAGCATGCACTCCATCGCCTGGTGGGCTTGTTAGAACAGACATGGGGCTTCACTCTCACACTGTGGGAATCAGTAGGTCTGGGGTGGGGCCTGGGAATGTGCATTTCTAAGGAGTTCCCTGGTGATGGTGAGGCTGAGGCTCTTGCCTCGGGCCCACACTCTGAGAACCACTCAACTAAAAAGGTAGGTCAGGAGAGGAGGTCCTGAGACCCACCCTGCCAGCCCATCTACATGCTGATGGGTTGCTGGGAGAAATTTAGAAACTTCTACTTTGAGAACTTCTCGTGTCAGCTATCTTTCAAATTAGGTTGATTTCTGGATAGTTCCTCTGGGTGGGGAACCTTCTCAGTGAGGGAACTATCTGTGGAGCATCGGTCCTGGGTCAGGCACCCAGATTCAGCACGTTCTCCCCAGGAAGGCTCCAGGGGTGCCCACCCACCGCGCACCCTCCAGGCACTTCCTGTCCTTGCCCATACTATGCAGCATGTGGCTGCTGAACTCAGCCTCTTAAATTGGTCTCCTCATAGCCAGAAACTGCAACATCTGCCTTTGCGTGCCTGGCCCCCAGCACATGACCTCTCAGAAGGCTTCCCACAGCAGTGAAAGCTGAACTGAGGTGACGGAAGCAAGGAGCTCTGGCGGAGAGGAACCAGGGCTGAGGAGGGGGTATTTCAGGTAGAATGGGTCCCCTCCAACCTCCTGCAGGCAGCCAGAACACACAGTAACCATTTCCTGTGAAAGAAGCCAGGGCCCTAGTGCAGGGCCTCCACCCTCCTGACTCCGATCCCAGCCTCAGCATTCTGAGTCATGTCCCGCCAACTCTGCTGAACACTGCCGGTTCGGGTCTGAGCCCCACACACAGGCACCATCCTGTCCTGAGTGATGTCCCGAGACCCCTATGGCTGTTGCCGGTGAGTCATGGCACTCAGCTATAAAGGACTGAGGAGGGCTCCACACCAGCTCAAGTTGCTGTGACAAAGGACAGGAGCAGTAAGGAGGCGGGCAGGGAGGCTGGGGCTGAGCAAGGCCAGTGGCTCTGGGGAGACAGAAGCTGCTGGGCAAAGGAGCACTGAGACCCATGGGCAGGCAGCAAGGAAGGAGGCCTGAAGAGGGCCTGTTCCAGTCTCTTCATCAGATGAAGAGCGTCACTGCTTGTTTCCGCATAGCCTTGTGAAAAGACTTATAACAAGCTCCAAATGTATTTACTGTACTAAGTTTTATAGCTTTTAAGAATTTAGGCCAGGCGTGGTCGCTCACGCCTGTAATCCCAGCACTTTGGGGGAGGCTGAGGTGGGCGGATCACCTGAGTTTAGGGGTTTGAGACCAGCCTGGCCAACAGGGTGAAACCTCAACTCTACTAAAAATACAATGAAAATTAGCCGGGCATGGTGGCACATGCCTATAATCCAAGCTACTCAGGAGGCTGAGGCAGGAGAATCCATTGAACCCGGGAGGTGGAGGTTGAAGTGAGCCAAGATTGCACCATTACATTCCAGCCTGGACGACAAGAGTGAAACTCTGTCTCAAAAAAAACAAAACAAAACAAAACAAAACAAAACAAAACTAACTAGCCAGGCATGGTGGTGGGCACCTCTAATTTCCCAGCTACTCCGGAAGGTGAGGCAGGAGAACTGCTTGAACCCAGGAGGCGGAGGGTGCAGTGAGCCGAGATTGCCCCACTGCACTCCAGCCTGGGCAACAGAGTGAAACTCGATCTCAAAAATAAGTAAATAAATAATAATTTACTTTGATTTGGGATAATTTTTACTTAAAACAACTTTTATTTCAAGTGATCATCCTGTGAAATACTGGAATCCAGGTAAGATTTCAATAAAACAAAAGTGTCAGAGGCACTGCTAAGGCCAGAAGTGTCAAAATAAACGTCCAAGGAGCAAATCCCAGGTGAACCTGGGAGCTGCCATGGACACACCGCCGTCTGGTGGCCAACAGGCGTCACTGCAGAGCGTATTCTCCCAATGTTAAGAAGTCCTAGTATTCTGAGAACAGCCTGATAATCCTACCCAAAATGATATACAGACACCATGGTTCTCGATGGAGGCAGACACTATGAGCAAAGTCAAGAGGAAGCTGCTTTTGAACAAGGCAGCATTTTCCCAGGGTTCCCTGGAAAACAGACCAACCTTTCTCCAAGCTTGAGTTTCTGGTTAAGCTTTGGGGAAACAGATTTTAGAGCTGTTGTATCAAACAATGAATTTTTTTCTAAAGATTTTGAAAATAATTTTTTCTAAAGATTTTGAAAATAAAAATAATTTCCAAAACTTGAATTTCCAAACTACAGCAGCACATCTTTTACAGGGACACTGGCAGCTTGCTATGTGATAAATTATCAGAAAACTAATGTGATGCCAAGAATGGGCCTGATGGATTTACTATCAGCATTTAGATAACTATGAAGAAACAGTTTTGGTGTAAAACATTGTAAGAAATATATTCAAACTGATCAACAAAAAGCACATTTCAGAAATATTCAAAATAGATCAACACTGTATAAAAAACCAATTTGGTGCAATTCAGCAACTTGAAAACAGAACTCTAAAATGATGTAAAAAGCACCTAATATGCCGCCTATTTTTCTAGAAACTAGGGTCACTTTCCAAAAGAACAAGAAGCAGAGTCCTGAGGAGGTTATCTGCACAGCCGCACTTACAGCCTCCATTCCTACTAGCCCGATGTGGAAGCAACCCAAGTGTACATGGGTGGATGAATGGACAAACCAAACGGGACACACACCCTCAGGGCAATACTACACAGCCCTGAAAAGAAAGGAAATTCAGACACCCACGCTACAACATGGAGGAACCTTGAGGACATTACGGCAAGTGAAATATGCCGGACACAGAAGGACACAGACTTTATGATCCCACTTATGTGAGGTCCCGAAAGTAGTCAAGTTCATAGAGACAAAAAGTAGGACAGTGATTACCAGGAGCTGGAGGAAGGAGGAAAGGTAAGTTTGTGTTTAATGGGGGGAGAGTTTCAGTTTGCGAAAATTAAGAGTTTTAGAGATGGATGGTGGTTAATGGTTGCACAACAATGTGAATGCACTTAACGCTACAGAAATGTACACTTAAAAATGGCTACAATCGTAAATTTTGTGCTACATACATTTTACCACAATTTAAAAACAAAACCCCAGACACCAGGTATCTACAGAGGAACTGAAGTTCTTTCTCTGTGACCTCCTGTGCCATGCAATGCTTGGACAAATCACTTGATTTCTCCTTATTTGGATCTGTCTACACATGAAAATGACACTTACAGGAACACTGCAAAACAAAAACAAGAAACAGACAAACAGACAAACCCTGACGTGTAATTTTTTTTTTTTTTTTTTACAGGCTTTTTGCCTACAGAACTCTGCACGGTGAAATTTCATCGTCCTTTCCCCATCCACAGCGGTTGCCACTTCTTGCTCTAAAGCTGGCCTGTGATGCTGTGACCACTGATTATTGGTGAGAGTGGGAGAAAGGCTGGCCTTTGGCCCCATCTTCCCACATGAGGTCTGCCTAGAGATAACATCTGACTGGTGCTGGTGACTATCCACATGGCCTGGTGCCCTGACTGTTCTGCCTGCAAATCTCAGTGACACTCATCGTACAGTGTTCTTCAGCCTGCGCCCACAGACACGTAGCTACACGGTCAGCTGCCTTCCAAGCCAGAACCCCTCTGTCCAAAGGTACATGGGGGTACTCCAAGTCAAGTTCTCACTGTTGGATAATTCTTGAGCAGGAGATTAGCCTATGGTCAAAAATACCAGGAAAGTCACTTCAGGAAGCTGGGACACAGGAGGCCACGAAGAAGGGTACCTAGAAGAACAAGCACTAACAAAAACCCCATTTGAAAAGCTTTCCGTCTGAAACCTGTGAGCCCTCTCCCTGCTCAGGAGCTCCAAGGGAAAGCTCGAGTTGTTTGCCTCTGCCAGGAAACTGAGACAGATTAACACACTGCTAAATGGCAAAAAGTTTAAAACAGCATGTACAATATGGGCCCAGTTTTGTAAAAATAAAATCTATGTAAACACTGGGAAGTTCTATGTAATAAAAATGTTAGCAATATTCTGAGTGACGGGATTATAGAAAAGTATGGCAGGGCAGCCCTTGCTAGGACGGAGCCAACCCCAGGAGATCTGAGACTTCTCCTGCCCAAGCGCCTCCCACCCCGCCCTCAGCCCCAAGCCAGTGACTCTTTTCCCACTTGGGAGGTAGAACAAAAGGATTCTAGCATCCTGGGGACTTCCATAGCGTGCCAAGAATGACAGGCTCCTGGCATGCACCTCCCCTATTCTGGGACACCCAAATGGGATTTGCGGAAGGAACCCATTGCTCATCCAAGGCATTGCAGGTAGGGAGTACAGCTTGGATGGCTGTCCAGGCCCCTGTTCTACAGGCTGTGTCATATCAGCTCTATTCCTGAAGCTATGCTGGGAAAACTGACCGGCAGTGCCTCTGCTCATCTTTATCTTGGCACAGGGCCCCCAGCTTCCAGTGAGCCTCGTGCTGCCTCCTCTTCCCATAAAGGGCTACCAAGGAGTCATGATCTTCCCTCAGCCATTCAGCCAAGTGATGCCCAATTCCACCAATTCCTGGGAGCTCACACGGTTTTACTGGGAAAGACTGAATGAAGCATTCATTTCTAAAAATTCTAATAGTGAATCTATTTACTGTGTGGGTGCCACAAAATAACTTGGAGCCTCTAGCTCCACCAGCATCTATGTCCACAGATATCCCCAGCAGCTCCTAGAATACGGATTTAATTCCTTCTTTTAATAAAGTTTACAGGGTGTATCAGTTTGCAAGAGCTGCTATAACGAAAATGCTAGGAGGCTTAAACAACAGGAATTTTTTTCCCCACAGTTTGTGGCTGTAAGTCCAAGCTGCTGGCAGACTGGTATCTCCCGAGGCTGCTCTCCATAGCTTGCTGGTGGCCATCTGAGTCTCACATGCTCATCCCTCTGTCTGTTGCCTGTGTCCGGATCTCTTCTTCTTACAGGACACCTGTCATATTAGGTTAGGACCTACCCAAATGAACCAATGTTAATTTAATTAGGTTTTTAAAGACCTTATCTCCAGACATGGTTACATCCTAAACTAGGGGTTGGGAGGGCTTTGTATGTGAATTTGAGGGGGCCAAAGTTCAGCCCCGCAACACTGTCGTCATGCCCTTCAGAATTCATGTCCACCTTACACGCAGAACACACTCACCTCATCCTAACAGCCCCAAAGTCCTAACTCATTCCCGCTCCATCTCTAAGTCCCAAATCCTATCCAAATATCATTTGAATCAGGTATGGGTGAAGCTTGAGGTATGATTCATCCTAAGGTAAATTCCTCTCCAGCTGTGACCCAGTGACCTGCTTCCAAAATACAATGGCGGCACAGGCACAGGACAGACATAGGACAGGCATCCCCTTTACTTCCAAAAGAAAGAAAAAAACTCAGAAAGAAAGGGGTCACGGTATCCAGCAAGCCTGAAATCTAGCAGGGCAAGCTCCAGGGATCGAAGATTTGAGAGCAGTTCTCTCTGCTGATGTGCCATCACTGGCCCCCAGGAAGCCAGCCCTGCCTTGGCCTAACCCCCTGGAACCAAGGAGGAGAAAGCCTCACTCCAGGCTGTGCCTGCTGGGCCCACAGTGGCAGTGGCAGCCCTGTTGGCCTTGGTACCATCTCAGGATCATTCATCCCTTTCCTTGGAGGATATCACACATCATGCCAGACAGTTCTGTTGGCCTGTGGAATGCCAGAGTATGACAGCCTTGCTTCACCTGTCCTCTCTCTGGGCCCTCGGGTGCAAGCCGGCAGCACTTCTGCTGAGATGGCCGACTGGATCCATGTTTCACATCTGTAATCTCTTTAGCAAATGCTGTCCCACCATACCTTGTGTTGCCTCCAGAGCACACTTTCCCTTTTTTTTTTTTTTTTTTGCCATATGGATAAACTGAGATTAGAAGATTTGAGATTTCTAAATCTTTGGCTAGAAGATTTGGTTCCTTGTTACTGAATAATCCCTCCTTCTGTTTATCTCTCTCCTCTCATCACACTATACTACAAGCAGCAAGAGGAACCAGGCTGTGCCTTCCACACTGTGCACGGAAATATCCTTGGCTGAAACATCCACATTCATTTCTTAAACATTCTACTTTCCACAAAACACTAGAACACTATTTGGTCAGGTCTTTGCCACTTTCTAACAAGGATCACCTTTCCTCCAGCTCCCAGGAACATGCTCCTCACTTCTTTCTGAGACCTCACCACAAGCACCCTGGACATTCACACTGCCAACAACACTCTGTTCATGATGACATGTGAATGCATCTACAATGGTAGAGGCATTCTTTACAGCTGTCCTGTTTTCTGAGTCCTCACCAGAAGCACCTTTATTTCCCGCATTTCTACCAACAATCCCTTCAAGGCAGTCTTTGATTTTTCTAATATGCACCTCAAAACTCTTCCTGCCTCTATTCCTTACCGACTTTCAAAGCCACTTCCACATTTTTAGGTATTTTCTACAGCAGCACCTCACTTCCCAGTACCATAATCTGTATTAGTCGGCTAGGGCGGCAGACTAACACAGGTAACAAAGTCCTACAGACTGGGTGGCTTCAACAACAGAAATTTATTTTCTCACAATTCTATAGGCTACTAGTCCAAGATCAAGGTGTCAGTGGGGTTGGTTTCTTCCAAGACCTCTCTCCTTGGCTTGCAGATGCTACCTTCTCTGTGTCCTCACATGGCCGTCCCTCAGTGTTGTCTGTGTCCTAATCTCTTCTTATGAGGACATCAGACATACTGCATTAGGGCCCACCCTAATAACCCCATTTTAATTTAATTTCCTCTTTAAAAAATATATCTCCAAATATGGTCACATTCTGAGGGTCTGGGGGTTAGGACTTCACACATCTATTTTAGAGGAGACAATTCAGCCCATATCATGAATAGCATCTGTTACAGGACTCAGTGGGACTCTGGACCTCAAGCTGGGATATGCATTCAATTTACAGTACAGGAAGTGTCTCTAAGCATGCTTGAGAATACAGCATTAGGAAAGAGATTTCTAGATCTGTAACTTTCATTTCACTCTCCTAAAACTGACTTGCTGGAGAACAAATCTGTGTGCGCAGGTTTTCCTTCTGGCTTCTTCTTTCCCAGTCGCTCTTCTCCTGCCCTGGGAGGGAAAGGCAGGCTGCTCACCTGCCCTTACACTAAGGTTCACTGTCTCAGGGGGAAACCCTCTGAGGAGCCCAGGAAAGGGACTATATCCCAACATGTGGTGCTGGGAAAGTGAATGACTCTAATGACAGGCTACCTGGATGGTTTCCAATTTTTGCTTTCAACAAACTGAAGTAGGGGTTGGTAGGCTCATTTAAATAGCCTTTACTAATAGATGCCTGTGTAATTTTAGCATAAAATTCAAGAAGTGTTTTAAGACTTGAGTGACACTGCTATAATAAAACTCCTCAAAATTTCACCTACTCATCTGAACATGTGCTCTGAACTCACACTAAGGAGGCAAAAGGGAAAGGGGAATAAAACTGATGCTCAGCCTGGTTTCAATAATCATCATACACAAAAATATACACTAATGAAAGAAAAAACTACTGATCTCATTAAGAGATCTAGTTCCCATAAGGCTTTACTTTTTATATTTAAGAATTTATATTGACTTTTTTTTTTTAATACTTTAAGTTCTAGGGTACATGTGCATAACGTGCAGGTTTGTTACATATGTATACATGTGCCATGTTGGTGTGCTGCACCCATCAACTCGTCAGCACCCATCAATTTATCATTTATAGAGTCTTGCTCTGTCGCTAAGGCTGGAGTGCAGTGGCACGATCTCGGCTCACTGCAACCTCCACCTCCTGGGCTCAAGCGATTCTCATGCCTCAGCCTCCTGAGTAACTGGGACTACAGGTGAGCGTTACCAGTACCAGCTAATTTTTTGCACTTTTAGTAGAGACGGCATTTCACTATGTTGGCCAGGCTGGCTTGCACTCCTGACCTCAAGTGATCCACCCACCTCGGTCTCCCAAAGTGTTGGGATTACAGGTGTGAGCCACCACACCCAGCCTTAGTATGTCTATATTTTAATCAACTGTGTACTAATGACAACTCGGACCTGAAAGTGTTTTTAATAAATTAGAACATTATCATCCAGAAAACACTACTGCAATTTTGACTTAAATGTATATTTTTGATACAGAGAATTTTGAGGAAGAGGCTAATGTGTGAGGAAACTAGAAAGAAAATAATGAGTTCAAGGAGAAAAAGGAACAATGTAAAATTTTCACCTCTAAGAAAATGGGTAATTGTGAGTTTCATATTACTCTGGTATATTCAGTCTCCAATGTATACTTTTAACTTTAAAATCCTACGATATAAAATATATTGCAAATAACATCCTTTACAATGACTAAAACTTGGGATAAACATTTTCAAATGTCAACTACAAAGGCCGAGGCGGGCAGATCACCTGAAGTCAGGAGTTTGAGACCAGCCTGGCCAACATGGTGAAACCCGTCTGTACTAAAAATACCAAAAATTAGTCAGGACTAATGGCAGGTGCCTGTAATCCCAGCTACTCAGGAGGCTGAGGAGACTCACTTGACCCGGGAAGCAGAGGTTGCAGTGAGCCGAGATCACTCCATCGGACTCTGACCTGGGCACAAGAGTGAAACTCTGTCTTTTTTTTTTTTAAAAAATGTAGTGGGTATATAAAATTTTTCAAACTTCTTCTAGGGATAAACAGGCCAAAATGTATAAAGACCTCCGCTATTGTGGTCACTGGCTGGCACCTCCAGAAAGAAATGGAGACACAACTGTGCCAAGTACCTCTGCATAATCAGGAACTGTAAATGTGTGGTTCAGAGGATCCTTTCGGCTATCACCCCTATCAGAAGGAAGCTCCATGCTCCCTCCCATCTTCTGGCAGGGGGAAAACATGTCTATCCCTCCCCAAATATCCATATATGTGACTGTTTGATCAGCGTTTCTACGGAGAACATATAGAGTCTTATAGTTTGTTGATCATATAACCAAAGAGTAAACAATATATTGTAGATGGACCACAGTGGCTCTCAAAACCAACAGTAGAATAAAATATGCAAGAATCTGAACATGCAAGGACTCAGTCTGGTTGGGTTACAACTTTGCCTACTCTGGGCCTTCAGTCCTCAGAGCTCTGCAAGGAAAGCAGATGAGCACAGGGTGCCTGAGCTGCATCTCCCCATGATCTGTTCTCCAGTCTGGCAGAGGGCAGTGGAAAAAGGTGGCACTCCAGAGTTTCTTCAGGAGAACTATTTATGGTCAGACCTTTTAGAAACATCAGGGCTTCCTGATTGTCTCCTTCCTCTGCCCAGCTACAGGCATGCGGGGCACTGATCAAATGCTGCATGAGTCACTAAGGTTCAGCCAGTGGCTCAGATGGTGATGGGGTAGCCTGGGCACCAACAACTTTCAAAAAAGACGAAAAGCAGGCTAAAAAATGATCAATTTTCTTTGGACAAAATACGGAACAGAATTTTAACATCAATCCTACTATTCTACTAACCACAGTGCTGATTCTTTCAAAATCTTAATGAGTAAAGCAGCAGCTTCATTCAGTACAGGAACTATTACTATTGTGCACTTGAAAAAAAAATCCAACCTTATTATAATGTGTAATTGTTTAAGCTATTGACTGCCCATCAAAAGAACAGATATTAAGGCTATCATTATCAAAACAATTCTTGATATTAAGTTAATTTCAGCTGAATGAACACTGGCCAACTGTTTTAACTTCTCTGTGTAGAAAAAGAGTTGATTTACAAAAAATAGTTTTTTTTTTTTTATTAAGTATTAGATAAATGAAACAACTGTAGCTCCAATTGCTTAGAAGAGAAGAAACATAAATTTTGACTGACTTACTAGTCAAGTGACCTGGGCATCTCAGTGCCTCGTTTTCATCTATAAAATGGAAATAATAGTACCGCCTCATGTATAAATGTGAGATGTGAATTAACACAGAAAAGTCATTTCTTTTGAGCGAGGAAGTGCTCAATATAGGATAGCTGCTGCTGCTCTTGTTGTTACTGTGATTATAAATTCCTGGTAATTGGTTTTTACTGACTTGAATTTAAACCTTCAATGAATACAACCTAAGTACCTAGAATTCCAAATTACCTTTACCATCCTATCTTCTTATTTAAGGAGAGCAGGAAAAAGTAAAAATGAATGTTTCATGCCCTTAATTAAAACATCTTCGTAACTGGGGACCAGTACACATCATTTTCATTTGGCCACTGTATAATGGTCACTGGGATTGAGAAAGGTGAGCCTTTCCTCATCAGCTGGGGGTTAACCTCCCCACTTGGTTCTTTTGTTGGGACATTACTGACCCTCTCTAGGCCTCAGTATCCAGATCTGTAACATGGACATCAGTACACATGTCACAGCAGTGCTGAGAGGATTCAACTGACATGTGCATGAACTGAGTAATGTGTACCTCCTGACAAACAGTTTATAAACATTTCCTCAAAATTTTAAATCAACTAAGGGGATTTTCCATTGATCCTAAGTTTCCACGAAAATTCAGTTTGCTGGCATTTTAGTGAATTAAACCTTAAGAGTACAAAGAGCATCTCCTCCACACCTCTAATGTTCTTCACTGACCATTTTTCTCTGTTCTCTTCTGTTTTCATGCTTCTGTGGTATCTGTAATTTGTGTTTGTCTCTCACTTCCTTTTACAAATACAGCTAGGATACAAATCAAAATATTTAAGACTGAGTCTAATTTCATCAGGTATTCTGGCTTTAAGTGGACACACCTAGTCATGGCGGGGGGACCCTCTGTGCTCTCACAGAACCTGGGCACCACCTAAACCAAGTCACTGGTCATGTACCATCTAACAGGAGGGGACAGCCAGGAAGTCATCACGTGACATGCTGGTCAGTGTCAAATGATACCAAGGAGCTGAGGAAAGATAATCCCTAATAAAGAAAACAGGCCAGAATTTCTTATACCTTGCACCCAAATGTCCACCTCCTTTATGATATGAATGACAACTGTTTTAGTAGCTGCTTTCACCATGAAATATAGTCAAGAATTTTATTTTTCTTACTATATAGTTCTGATTTTAAAAAAAACTTCTTTACGTGTTTCTTACTTTATGTAATAGAGAACTGCAGACACAGGATGAAATTTTATAGGTCTGCAGCAGGAATAGGCTCTGCAACAAATGCCCTAAGAACATAAGCATACTTCAAAGGCCACCACAACAATGGGTGCCCAGGGAGTTAGTAACCGGAGGCAAGGAGGGCCCTAGGCTACTGCGGAATCCGGAACCCACATGCCCACAAGTCTGCAGCCCAGGGACGCCCCTGCAGTGGTAGCTGTCACAGGCACTGGGAAGGTCCTGCATCTGAGGATTACTGGGGGCAGGGATGTGGGTGTAGACTGGGACAGAGCTGGTAACCTCCTCCAGCTTAAAGACACCTTGAGTTGGTTTGCCAAACAAAACGTGTGAGAAAAATTTTAGCAACAATAATGTCAGAAGTGACTATAAATCATAAGGAACTGTAAGTCAAGTAGTGCTAGCCGATTGTTTTCTACAATCCCTTCTTCCCCAAGGGCTCTGAACTCAGTTCCTGGATTCCCAGTCCATAGAGACTCCACTCCCCCCACAGACAAGAGTCTGCAGGTGTCCTACTAATAATCCTCACTTAAATTAAAGACTGGCCCATCTGAGAAACCCTGACACTGCCCAAAGAGTAAGGGGAATGGACAGCTCTCAGTCCCCACGCCTCCCAAGGCCGATGCCCCTCCATGAGCCATGTTCATGCTGCAAGTGGGAGCCCCGGGACACAAGGATGACCTGAGGCAACTGAGCCTGCAAAACATGACAAAGAAGTGGATGTTTTCTCTGTGAAACTAAACAAAAATATAAAATATTTTAGCTTTTGTGCTTTTTGGATTGGCTTACTGCCTACAAAGGATTGTATGGGGGCATTACCTCTCTGTGATCAGTCTGCAGTGAGATACGAAGCCCAAATATAAACCATCACAGGCCGCTATCAGTGCTGGACCACACCTTTCTAATTAAAGGAGTGTTTGCCTACAACATAGTTTCCGTAAACCAATTTCACAAAACCTGGAGGTGTCGCCAGTACCTGTTCATGATCCACATAATGAGAAATGCAGGTTTTCATATGTAATATTCCATAGCCATGCCCTCGTGGTACCAGCTCACAACAGACATTCAGTCAAATGCATTCATTCTGCACTATACAGACCATTAAAAAAGGAGGCAGCTTTCTTTCCAAATGGTCTGGCCAAGACTCTGATGGCCACCTGCCCCTGTCCCCCTACTCACATGTCCTCCACCGTGATGTCTTTCAGGATTTGGCAGTAATCCACATTCCATACAGCCTGGTCATCCCACACCTTGGAGGCCAGCAGGATCGCCCCTAAAACAATCCGCTTCCAGTTGGCCGGACAGATATCTATCTCTGCATATGTTAAAAGTCTTTCAAGGTACACCTGGGAAGACAAGACAATGCCAGAGCTAAGTGATTTGTTTTCTCCTAAACACCAGCACACCTCAAGAAATGCTAAAATATTATGTATCATATCCACCTTTAAATGGGAATTTATCACCCAATCATATTTATTTTGAAAAGGCCAAAGGGCTCAATGAGTCTGATGAAACATGGGCTAAAAGTCCCACTCCGTCAGTGGACAATGTGGGTGCAGCTGCATCTTAGACTCTGTGGAAGAACCAATTCCAGGAAGCACAGGCTAATTTCTCACTCTGTCAACTGTGATATCCATACATGTTAATGAATGTTCCAACAGAAAGGATAGAGAATACACTTATTTTTTTGTTTGTTTGTAGGTTTTTAAAAATTAAGCTTTTTGTTTTGAGGTAACTGTAGATACACATGTAGTTGTGAAGCCTATCTTTTAACTACTATGGTAAAATATACACAACGTATAATTTACCATTTAACCATTTTCAGTTCAGCGGCATTAGGTACATTCACACTGTTGTGTTGTTTCTGCAGTGTGGTGGTTACCACATTCACCTGACACACTGCTGTGCAACCATCACCACCAACCATCTCCAGAACTTTATCATCTTCCCAAACTGAAACTCTACACCCGTTAAATAATAACTCCCCACTTCCTCCCTCTCTGCAGCTACTGGCAACCACCATACTCTATGAATCTGTCTCTATGAATCTGACTATTTTTGGCATATGATATTGGTAGAATCATAAAATATTTGTCCTTTTCTGTCTGGCTTATTACCACTTTGTGTAATGTCCTCAAGGTTCACCCATGTTGTGGCATGGGTCAGAACTTCCTTCCTTTTTAAGACTGAATAATATTCAACTGTATGCACATACCCCATCATGTTTATCCATTCATCTGTCAATGAACATTTGAGCTGTTTCCTCCGTTTGGCTATTGTGAACAATGCAGCTATGAACCCTGGTGTACAAACATCTGTCTGAATCCGTGCTTTTAATTCCTTTGGGTACATACCCAGAGGTGGAATTGCTGGATCATAGGGTAATCCTATGTTCAATTTTTGAGGAGCTGACATACCATTTTCCACAGTATGCACCATTTCACATTTTGGCAGTGCACAAGGATTCCAATTTCTCCACATCCTCCCTAACACTGCTTATTTTTCTGTTTTGTTTTGGTAATAGTCGTCCTGATGGGTGTGAAGTCGTGTATCATTGTGACTATGATTTTATATACCTATTTTTAAATCATTAAAATGATTGGAAAATAAAACCAAGTAATACAGGATTTCTAAACTGACAGAATTTAGGTGGAAGACAGACATCAGAAATATCTACAAAGTCCAGTAAGTTGGGCCATGAGGTAAGAATGTCTTTTTTAGTTTCCATAGTAAAACTCTGTTTATTATTGATAGTATGTCTTAACACTTCTCTGAACTATGAAACTACTACTATTTTTTGTCAAATGCATTTTTTATCAAACTACTAGTTTTTATCAAATGCATCTGCAAAGTGAAAATGTATCAGAAAAAAAAACAAAATTAAACAGACATCATCTATGCTTTAAGAACTTGCAGATAAAACCTATTAATGTTATAATTATTCATAGTATATAATGTCTTAAATATTAAAGTCTTAAATATTGCAAAACGCAAAAAGGCACATTTATTTATACATAAATAAAATACGATTATTTTCAGTTAAATGATACCAACATTCCCGAAAGGAATGGGAAAGGTTTGTTGTTGTTTTGTTTTAAAAAGGAAGAATTCACACCTGTTACTTCTTTAGGATGTTCTTGAGACATCTTAATGAAGTTTAGGAAGTTCTTGAGAAAAAGGGTAATTAACACTGACTGGGAGAGGCCTCTTACGGGATGCAAATGCACAAGGCCTGTGAGGGGATGCAACAACCACAGAAGGTGGACTGCTATGGAAGAACCCCAGCTCCCAGCTTGCACAGCTAGGTAGGTGCTGTTCTCTGGGACAGGGTGCACTGGGGAGGAAGAGGTTGGTAAAAGATCGCAGGCCTAACTCTGGGTGATTTCTGTCTTGAAATGTCCTAGAGGATGCCACATAAGTAGTGAACACACAGGTCTGGAGCTCCAAGAAGACAGCACTGGGGTGCCAGTCTGAGAGTCTGTGACAGGCAGACAGAGCAAAGCCAGGGGCAAGGGACCTGGGGGAGGCTTAAGAACTAAGAAAAGGCTGGGCCTGAGACTGGAGGGTCCCTTCCATTTTAAGGGCTGGAGACAGGATGAAGGGGCAGCAAAGGAGAGGGAGGAGTAAAACCTGGTATGTGGTGTTCTTGTTGAGTCTTGTAATAGTTTGGAAAAGAACTTCTAAGGCAAAGCTGTGTTTGCAAGTGCCTAAACTAGGCTTACAACATCATATGGGGCATATGAGAAGGAAACTGAAGGGGTCTCTTGCACAATAAAACATTAAATTGGAAGATCAAGGATTCTAGAGGCAGTGACTGTGCAAGTGGTGGGGCAGGAGAAGCAGCAGGCATGGTGGGTTCAGGAGGGAGGAGGCCAGTGAGAGAAGGGCAATGGAGTAAGGGTAGAGGGACAAAAGCAGTGGCAGGGAAGACAGGGTGGAAGAAGGGGATGGAGGAACAATCCTTAATGGAAGCAAAACTCTGGGCAGATAAAGGATAAAAAGACCATCAGTGAGCAGCACAGGGTCACCAGCACTGTAGGGTCATGGACCATGAGCAGCGCAGGGTCACAAGCAGCGTAGGGTCACGTGGCTTGACCAGCTCCTCTGCAGAGCCCCCCATCCCTCATCCCTAAACCACAGACAGAATGAGAGGGTATAATGCTCCCCAACACAACCAGAAGCTTCCTTGTGGTTTATTTTGCCAGGTACAGTTGTGAAGCCCCTGAGAAACTGGTGGGGTGGGGAGAGGGAGGTCAGACTCTTCTCGGTCTCTTCCAGAGAAATGGGGATTTTGGCGTGGTGAGGGGTGGGGGGTTTGGCACCCAAATGTTTGCTGAATGAAAACATCCATGACTAATGGTTCTCTTGCTTAAAAAGATTACTGTTCTGTGTTCAGTGCTTTAATAATGAAATCGCAATTTTTTAAATCTTAAAAACTTGGATTTTTATGGCTTATCAGATGTTCCTTAGACTAGATCAGGGCACCGTACTGAAGACAAAGTAAAAATCCTAAAAAGAAAGTACGGTTGACCTCTGAACAACACAGGTTCTAGCTGTGTGGATCCACTAATATGCAGATATTTTCGTTAACTGCTATACCAAATGCACCTGACTCTCCTGCCTCCCTTCCACCTTCTCCACCTCTTTTGCCTCCACAGCCCCAGAGGCAGCAAGACCAATCCCTCCTCCCCTCCTCGGCCTACTCAATGCGAAAACAACCACGATGACCACCTTTATGATGATCCACTTCCACTTAATGAATGGGAAATATATTTTCCTGGCTGGGTGCGGTGGCTCACACTTTTAATCCCAGCACATCGGGAGGCCAAGGTGCGCAGATCACAAGGTCAGGAGATCAAGACCATGCTGGCCAACATGGTGAAACCCCATCTCTACTAAAAATACAAAAATAAGCTGGGCATGGTACACATGCCTGTTGTCCCAGCTACTTGGGAGGCTGAGGCAGGAGAACTGCTTGAATCCAGGAGGCGAAGGCTGTAGTGAGCCAAGACTGTGAAACTGCACTCCAGCCTGGGTGACAGAGTGAGACTCCATCTCAAAAAAAAAAAAAATATATATATATATATATATACACACACACACACACACATATATATATTTGTCCTTATTTTCTTAACATTGTCTTTTCTCTGGCTTCATTGTAAGAATACAGTACAGTATACATATAACATGCAAAATAAATAATCATATATTTATGTTATAGGTAAGGCTTTCAGTCAACAGTAGGCTATTAAGTTTTGGGGGGGTCAAAAGTTCTATGTGGATTTTCAACTGTGCAGGGTTCCATGCCTCAAACCCTGGAGTTGTTCATGGGTCAAGTGGAGTAACATGTTTGAAATCCCAAGGCAAACAGCCAATAAGCTGTAGTAAGAGGTTCTAAGTATACTAATAATAAAATAGAAAACCATTATAGGGAAAGTCCACCTTGACCTTCCCAAATTAGTTGGGTGACCCTCCCCTTGCTCTGAGTGCTGCATTTATCCCAGGGTAGGGTAAGGGCCTACTTCCCTGGATAGGAAGCCTGGATAAGCCCTCATCTCATCCCCAGTATGTACGGCATCTAGCACAGGGGCCGGCAGTGCATGCTCCCTGAATGCTTCATGGACACATGGTCCCCTGCAGGGATGACGAGGGGCCTGCATCCACACAGGGCTCCAGCAGGCTACTGAAAGAGCTATGAAAGGACAGATTTCCAGCCCAAGGGAAGTCGGCAGTGCTACATACGAGAGTGACTTGCTAGTAAAATGACCACAAATAATGGCATTCAGGAAAGAGTACTGCATTGACAAAGGCGTAGTGAATTAAGGGAAACAGAGTCCTTGGCTTGTGAGACAGGTGCAGTGGTGAACAACAAAGTTCAGAGGCGGCAGCTATGGGCACACGGGAAGCCAGAGAGACTTTCAAATAACGTCCAGGAAGTCATAAAGCACGGCATTGTAACTGCACTGGAAAGGCCTTTGTGGGAGTTTCCAAGTGTCCTTCACTCAACCATGGTGGAAAAAAGTAAGTCACTCAAGAAAGCTCAATAACCTTATCAATTTTGGGGGATTTTCATTTATTATATTAAGTTTAAACAGAAAGAATAAGCTAATGTTTTAGATCGTAATTTTCCTCTGTGTGAACATCATAACTCTTCAGGTAAAGATCTAGGTGACGCTCAGTGGAATTCCAGCTGGCACTGACCTCAGGGTCCCAGGGTGTGTATTTTACAAAGGCTAGTGACAAACTCCTCTCACTCTCCAACAAAGAGACAACCGGAAAATGTGCAATACCACTGTGCTGACAGCAGAAAATGGGGGCTGGACCTAAGTAAACCTCCAGATGGTTAAAGCAGCAGAAAAAGAAGACTGTGACGCAATCTTCACCCAGATACCAGAGACTCCATTTCTTTACAGACGTGAGGCACTCAAACCTCCCAAGCTCTCCACAGAGGTCGGTGCTCACTGGCTCAGTACAAAAAGCTGACTACATTTTCTTCTGACTTTGTAACTTAACTTAGTAGATGAATATTAATAACTGCATTAGGTAATATTTAAGAGAACACTTAATGTTTGGGGAAAAACCAGTCATGAACCAGGTGTGATATTCCATTACGGCTAACTGAAGGAATCAGACAACATGATACATCCTGTAACAGAGGGAAAGCAGTTGCTATACTGGGAGACAAGGCATTCACGGTAAGCTTAACTTAAAAATACTTAATTTAGCAAAACTTGCCAATACAACTATAGTCAAGAGTCAGCTGCAACTTCTTTAGTAAACTCCCACTTGGATATTTTAACTCTGCCAAGTAAAATAATACACAGTTGATTTTCCTAAACAATATCCCACGACCACTGCTAAGAGGTCACTCTTACTCAAATAAGTTTTCACACTTAATTCATGAGAATGACTACTCTGAGAAGTCTCTCTCGAAACTACAGGTTAATGAGCAACTATGGAGCTGTAAAGAGGCATCAGCTGACTGCACATCACAAAGCCGTTCAGAGGCATTTGGAGGGGATCAAACAAAACTCACGGAATCGAGGATATATGCAAATGAGATCCCAATGATGCTGAAATTATTCCAATCTGATTTTAAAGAATAATACTAGGCCAGTTAATTTTCTGAATCTGTACCAGATATAATTTCCTTCTGGACTTTAATCCTGCCGTCTTTCAGCTGTTTGGTTTGGATGATTAGAGCATGTTACGATACAGCTGAGGTCGAAATCATACGGGTCAAGACTCTGTGAAGTCAATTGGTAGCTTCACTCCATTCTCAATTACACCCTAATTCCAGAGCGCTGTCTCATAAACATACTGTTTTGGGGGAATGGGGGTAGCTTCCTAAACTCCCTGTATTCAGCAATGCTCCATAAATTACCACTTTTGTGGCCAAAAAAATTATTTTAAAGGAGTAATTATTATTTTCTGTTTATAAAATTTCTGCCAGTTTCACATTTGGATTCTTTTTGTACCTGATGCTGGAAGATTTTCCAATAGCCTGGAATATACACTTATATTATGAATATAGATTAATAAATTAACATAAAGTACAATCTTTACCCTAACCTACAGCAATAACCTCCTTGCTGGTATTCCTGGAGAAATCTTAATAAAAATCTCACATGATTCTGTTGGTATCCTGTGGATATGGGTTACACTGTGTCCCCTCTTCGAATATGTTGAAGTCCTAACCCCCAGTGGCTCAGAATAGGGCCTTATTTGGAGACAAGGCCTTTACAGAGGTAGTGGAGTTAAAATGAGGTCATTAGGGCGGGACCTAATACAATATGATTGGGGCCCTTACATAAAGGGGAAACTTGGAGACAGACATACACACAGGAGAACGCAGCGTGAGCATGAGGCTGGGCACCCACACACCACAGAGAGACGCCTGGAGCAGAACCTTCCCTCACAGCCCTCGGAACTAATCTGGCCAGTGCCTTGATTTTGGACTTCTGGCCTCCAGGACTGGGAGACAATGAAGTTCTGGGGCTGAAGCCACCCAGTGTGCAGTACATTGTTCTGGCAGCCTCAGGGAATTAACAGAATATCTGTCTAAAGATCGTGATGGCTCCCTGCCACCTGAAGCGAAGCTGGCCATCCACAGTCTGGGAGTAGCTCACAGACAGGTTTCGTTTGGCTTCGAGATTCTTTTTAAAATCTCAGCTAACAACAGGGAATGTTCAAAAATAAGTCCGGTTTTCTAGCTTCTCTTTGAACACTGGAAGGCCCCAGCCCCTCATTTCTACATGGCAAGGATTAGTAGTCATGCTGTGATTTTCAAATGTTACTGAGTGGACATGCATGCACACACATGAACACATGCTTACTTAGCATTTGCCATCAGTAACAACCCTCTCTTTCCTCTAAAAGGAGGCATTTGCAGCCCAGGAAATGATCCTGATTATCTACCTAAAATGTATAAACAGAAGAGAAAGAACAAAACAGCACGGAGTGCAGCAAACAGTGAACATAGCAAGCCTGAGACTGCCATGCTCAGAACAGGCTGCTTCTGGGGCTGACCTCAGCTGGCATTTGAGAGCATCCATTTCAGGAGGGCTCCCAGCATTCCCAGGACAGGTAAGAGCAGCTCGCTATGCACACAGGTGTACAAACAAGGTGGTTTATGCTGAGCCTGCTTTCCCTCTGGGACTCTGGAATTTTGGTATGCGCTTAACAGAGGATGTCTGCGTGACCAACACTCACAAACCTCAGGCACTGAGTCTCTAATGGGCTTTGCTGGTGGACAACATCTTCGAAGTATAGTCATACGTCATTTAACAATGGGTACATTCTGAAAAATGCTTTATTAGGCAATTCAATCCTTGTGGGAATACCATAGACTGCACTTACACAAAAGCAGGTGCTACGGCCTACTACAAACCAAGGCTGTGTGGTATGACCTATTGCTCCAAGGCTGCAAACCTGTACAGCATGTGACTGTACTGAATACTGTAGGTAACTGGAACACAAGGGTGAGTATTTGTGTATCTAAATATATCTAAACAAAGAAAAAGTACTGTAAAAATATGGTATTGAAGATAAAAATGGTCCACCTGTACAGGGCACTTATGGTAAATGGAGCTTGCAGGACTGGAAGCTGCTCTGGATGAGTGAGTGAATGGTGAGTGAATGTGAATCCTAGGGCATTACTGTACACTACTGTGGATTTGATAAATGCTGTACATTTAGGCTCTATTAAATTTATGAAAAAGATTTTCTGTAATAATAAATTAACCCTAGCTTACTGCAACTTTATAAACTTTAAAAAAATTTTAAACTTTCGACTCTTTTGTAATAATGCTTAGCTGAAAACACTATACAGTTGTACAAAAATATTTTCTCTCTTTATATCCTTATTCTACAAGCTATTTTATATTTAAGGTTTTTTTTTCTTCACTTTCTAAACTTTTTTGTTAAAAACTAAGACATCAACACACATCTGCCTAGACCTACACAGAGTGAGGATTATCAATATTGCTGTTTTCTGCCTCCACATCTTGCCCCACTCCCAGGTCTTCAGAGGCAGTAATACACACTAAGCAGTGGTCCAGAACACCTCCAGAAGGACCTGCCTGAGGCTGTTTCACTGTTAACTTCTTTTTTTTTAAATAAGTAGAAGGGGTACACTCTAAAGTAACAATAAAAAGTATAGTATAGTAAACACATAAAACAGTAACAGAGTCGTTTATTATCAAGTATTACATGTACCATGCACATGCTAGACTTTTACATGTCTGACAGCACAGGTTTGCTTACATCAGCATCGCCACAAACACCTGACGCCTAGGATGCACTAGGATGTTATGATGTCACTAAGCGATAGGAATTTCTGAGCTCCACTATAATCTTCTGGACAAATGTCATATATGTGGTCCATCGTTGACTGAAACACCATTATGTGGCACATGACTGTATTGTTACAACTCACTGCTGGGGGATCAAGTGTGACCTGTATCACTCCACTGGGAGAGGACTATTTTTCCTCCAGACTTTGCCTCACGGGCCCTCCCCTTTTTGCTGATTTTGCATTATACCCGGACATTATAATAAGTCATAGCTGTAGAACTATATGCTGGGTCCTGTAAGTCCTGCTAGTAAATGATCAAACCTGGGGTGGTCTTGGGGACTCCCAACACACACAGCATTTTACAAATGCCAGGCTGTACCCGATCAGTGGGTTTTTAAACAAATATACAAGATTATGAACAGCATTCTTTACTGAAATTTTTAAAAAATGAAACAGATGGAAAAGAATAGATGTAGCAAGTTGAGATATCTGTTTATGAAATCTTGGGCAGTAGTGTGCACTAAGATGAACATAATTTGCATTGCACCTGCCTTTAACTTTACTGAATTTGCATAAGCATGGCAACTCTTAGACTCCCTGTCACTAAGTTTAGGTAACTAGTGACTTGACTACCACTTATTATTTGCTAGCAATTGGAGGAACAACTGAATAAGATGTCTGGACTCATCACTGAATAGATGCCACCTGAATAACAGCTTTTGAATTCCTCAGAATCTATTAAAAGTGACCCATAAAAGAAGTCTTTCAGGGCCAGACTCAATTAATTACACAGTCACTTCACCATCAGAGCACCAGATTCTGAGAAGGGATTTATTTAGAGGCTGCAGTTCAGGGGTTGAATGGCAGGCATCGGACAGCCATGCAGCAATGGCTGGGCCCTGCCAAGAACTCCTCAGGCTGAGACCCAACCCCACTTGGCATGACCAATCATCCTGACAGGCTGATATAACAAGCACTCTTCTTAGAATGCATCACCTAGGGAGGTGGAGCACAACCGCCTGCTTAAGTGTGGGTTGTAGAGAGTGACCTCATTCCAAGGATACACAGTACAGAAAGTGGAGAAAAAGAGTGGCTACAAAGCACAGAAACCTGACAAACACAACCTCAGCCAGGTATCAAGGTTATCATCAATAGTCATAAGTCATGTTGACCTTATGTACCCTTGATGTGATGTGATAAAAATGATGCTTTACCTTTGTTATCTTCCTCCAAAAAAACATAAAATCCCAGTCGAATCATGAGAAAAATATCACACAAATCCCAAGTTAGGGACATTCTACAAAAAAAAAAACTAGCTAGCACTCCTCAAAACTGTCAAGATCGTCAAAAACAAGGAAAGCCTGAGAAACTATCACAGCCAAGAGGAGACTAGGGAGACACAACAACTAGATACAATATGGTGTCCCGGATGGGATCCTAAAGAAGAAAAGGGATGCTGGGTAAAAACTAAGTAAACTGGAGTAAAAATGAACTTCAGTTAATAATAATAATAATAATATATGGGCAGGTATGGTGGCTCACACCTGCAATCCTAGCACTCAGGGAGGCCGAAGAGGAAGAGTCACTTGAAGACAGAAGTTCAAAGCCAGCCTGGGCAATGCAGCAAGCCCCAGTCTCTTTAAAAGTTAAGCGAGTATGAAGGTGCATGGCTGTAGGTCCAGCTACTCAGGAGGCTGCAGGGACAGGATCACTTGAGCACAGGAGTTTGAGGCTGCAGAGAGCCATGAATGGTGCCAATGCACTCTAGCCAGGGCAACAGAATGATATCCATCTCAAAAATAATAGCTAGAATAATAATATATCAGTATCAGTTCATTAAGTGTAACAAATAGATCACACTAAGATACTAAATTATGTACATTATATCATACAATTTTATAATATTATAGATGTTAAAAACAAACTGGATGTGGGCTTTACAGGAACTCTGTTTTCTTCACAATTTTTATGTAAATCTAAAACTAATCTAAAACAAAAGTTTATTTAAAAAAATACATCTATGGAAATTAAAGTATAACCCAGCAAACCTTTTGCAATGCAACTAAAGCTTAGAAATTCATAACTGTAGATGCCTGTATTAAAGAAAAAAACTCAAATCAATAACCTAACTTTCCATATTAAGCAACTAGAAGAAGAGCAAACTGAAACTAAAGTAGAAGGAAGTAATCGAGATTGAAGTGGAAAGAAATGAAATAGAAATATTAAAACAAGAGAGAAAATCAATAAAACTGAAAGTTGATTCCTTGGAAAAAAACAACAAAATTGAAAAACCTGAAGGTAGACCAACCAAGAAAAAGAGAGATGGCTCAAATGAGTAAAATCAGAAGCAAAACAGAGGACATTATAGACTTTACAGAAATAAAAAGAATTACAAAACAATACTGTGGAACAACTGCATGACAACAAATTGGGTAATGCTGATGAAATGGACAAATTCCTAGAAAAACAAACTACTGCAACTGACTCAAGAAGAGATAACCTGAATAGACCTACAAGAAATAAGCAAGGAGACTGATTAGTAACGTAGAAACTTCCAAAAGAGAAAAACCCTGACCAACATGGCTTCAGTGGTAAATTCTACCAAACATTCAAATAAGAATACCAACCCTTGACAAACTCTTCAAAAAAAAAAAAGTAGAAGGAATATTTCTCAATTCGTTCTATGAGGCTAGTGTTACCCTGATACCAAAACCAAAGACATCACAAGAAAACCATAGACCAAATTCCTTACAAATATGGATGTAATTATCAACAAAAGACTAGCAAACTGAGTTCAGCAACATATAAAAAGAATTATATACTGTGACTAACTGGGAATTATCCCAGGAATGCAGGGTTAACATATTAATAGAACAAAAGATAAAAACTACACAATCAATCACGATAGATGCAGAAAAAGCATTTAACAGAATCTAATACCCTTTCAAAATAAAAGCACTACACAAATTAGGAATACAAGAAAACTTCCTCAATCTGATAAAGGACATCTACAAAAAACTCACACCACACAGCACATTTAATTGAGAAGAATGGAAAGCTTCACCCCTAATACCAATGACAAGACAAGGATGTGCACTCATGATACTTCTATTCAACACTGTACTAGAGGTACTAACTGTGGCAACTAGGCAAGAAAACGAAATAAAAGGCATTCCATAACGAAAAGGAAGAAGTAAAATGATCTCTATTTGCAGGTGATCTTCCCATGTAACATTCTAAAGAATCTACTAAAAAAATTATTAGAGTAAAAGAATTCAGCAACGTGGCAGCATACAAGATCTACAAATATAAATTACATTTCTATAGTCTAGCAATAAACCACCAAAAATGAAATTAAGAAAACAATTGAGTTAATAACAGCATGAAAAAGAATTAAATACCTATGAATCTTTTTTTTTTTTTTTTTTTTTTGAGGCTGAGTCTCACTCTGTCACCAGGCTGGAGTGCAGTGGCACAATCTCAGCTCACTGAAATCTCTGCCACTGCAACCTCCGCCTTCTGGGTTCAAGCGATTCTCCTGCCTCAGCCTCCTGAGTAGCTGGGACTACAGGTGCATGTCACCACACCCAGCTAATTTTTGTGTGTTTAGTAGAGATGGGGTTTCACCATGTTGGCCAGGATGGTCTCGATCTCTTGACCTCATGACCCGCCCTCCTTGGCCTCCCAAACTGCTGGGATTACAGGTGTGAGCCACCGCGCCCAGTCCCTAGGAATAAATTTAACAAAAGAAATATAAGATTTGTATACTGAAAACTATAGAAAAATGTTGACAAAATGAAAGAAAATCTAAATAAATAGAAAGATATTCCATGTTAGAAGATATATGAATGCTTAATACTGCTAAGACCACAATACTTCCCAAACTGATCTACAATGTATCAATGCAATTCCTACTAAAATCCCAAAATTTTGGGGTGATGGGTGCTGACAGAAATTGACAAGCTAATTCTAATGTTCATTGGGAAATGCAAGGATCACGAATGGCATGGCCAAAACAACATTGAGAGAGAAAAACAAAGTTGGAAACTCATACGTTCTGATTTCAACTTCAAATCTATGGTACTCAAGACAGTGTAGTACTGATATAAAGATATACATAAAGATCAACGGAACAAAACTGAAAACCCAGAAATAAACTTTCATGTTTATGGTCAAGTGATTTGTGACAAGGGTGACAAGACAGTTCAATGGGGAAAGGATAAAGGCACTGGGAAAACTGGATATCCAAATGCACAAGAATGAAAGTGGACCCCTAACTCACAAAAACGAGCTCAAAATGAATGATGGACCTAAATATAAGAGCTAAATTTATAAAACTCCTAAAGGAAGATATAGGGGTAAATCATCATGATCATGGGTTATGCAATGATTCTTAGATAAGCACAAGTGACAAAAGAAATACACTGGGCTTCGTGAAAATAAAAACCTAAGTTTCAAAATATACCATCACAAAAAAGAAAGGACAAAACAGACGAGAAAATGTGTGTGAATCATATACCTGACAAAGGACTTGTATCCAGAACATATAAAGAACTCCTGCAACTCAACAACCAAAAGACAAACCCTTTTTTAAATGGGCAAAGAATGTAAATAGATACCTCTCCAAAGAAAACATACAAGTGGTCAATAAACACATGCAAAGATGCTCAACTGTCATTAATCCTCAGGGAAATGCAAATAAAAACAATGAGCTAACCCTTCAAACCCACTAGAATGCCTAACATGAAAAAGACAGACACTAAAAAGCATTCACAAGGATGTGATGTGGAGAAACTGAAAATCTCATTATGTTGCCAAAGGAAATCTGAAATTGTGCAGTCACTTTGAAAAACAGTCAATCTGCTGTTCCTCAAAACAGAGTCACCATATGACCCAGCAATTCTACTTCTAGATATATACCAAGAGAAATGAAGACATATGCCCACATATAAACTGTATCAGTTCATTTTCATGCTGCTGATAAAGACATACCTGAGACTGGGCAATCTACAAAAGAAAGAAGGTTTGCTCAACTACATGGAAACTGAACAACCTGCTCCTGAATGACTACTGGGTACATAATGAAATGAAGGCAGAAATAAAGATGTTCTTTGAAACCAATGAGAACAAAGATACAACATACCAGAATCTCTGGGACACATTTAAAGCAGTGTGTAGAGGGAAATTTATAGCACTAAATGCCCACAAGAGAAAGCTGGAAAGATCTAAAATTGACACTCTAACATCACAATTAAAAGAACTGGAGAAGCAAGAGCAAACACATTCAAAAGCTAGCAGAAGGCAAGAAATAACTAAGATCAGAGCAGAACTGAAGGAAATAGAGACACAAAAAACCCTCCAAAAAATCAATGAATCCAGGAGTTGGTTTTTTGAAAAAATCAACAAAATTGACAGACCGCTAGCAAGACTAATAAAGAAGAAAAGAGAGAGGAATCAAATAGACGCAATAAAAAATGATAAAGGGGACATCACCACTGACCCCACAGAAATACAAACCACCATCAGAGAATACTATAAACACCTCTACACAAATAAACTAGAAAATCTAGAAGAAATGGATAATATCCTGGACACTTACACTCTCCCAAGACTAAACCAGGAAGAAGTTGAATCCCTGAATAGACCAATAGCAGGATCTGAAATTGAGGCAATAATTAATAGCCTACCAACCAAAAAAAGTCCAGGACCAGATGGATTCACAGATGAATTCTACCAGAGGTACAAGGAGGAGCTGGTTACGATTCCCTCTGAAACTATTCCAATCAACAGAAAAAGAGGGAATCCTCCCTGACTCATTTTATGAGGCCAACATCATCCTGATACCAAAGCCTAGCAGAGACACAACAAAAAAAGAAAATTTTAGACCAATATCCCTGATGAACATCGATGCAAAAATCCTCAATAAAATACTGGCAAAACGGATTCAGGAGCACATCAAAAAGCTTATCCACCATGATCAAGTGGGCTTCATCCCTGGGATGCAAGGCTGGTTCAACATTCGCAAATCAATCAACGTCATCCAGCATATAAACAGAACCAAAGACAAGAACCACATGATTATCTCAATAGATGCAGAAAAGGCTTTTGACAAAATTCAACAGCCCTTCATGCTAAAAACGCTCAATAAATTCGGTATTCACGGAACGTACCTCAAAATAATAAGAGCTATTTATGACAAACCCACAGCCAATATCATACTGAATGGGCAAAAACTGGAAAAATTCCCTTTGAAAACTGGCACAAGACAGGGATGCCCTCTCTCACCACTCCTATTCAACATCGTGTTGGAAGTTCTGGCTAGGGCAATCAGGCAAGAGAAAGAAATCAAGGGTATCCAGTTAGGAAAAGAAGAAGTCAAATTGTCCCTGTTTGCAGATGACATGATTGTATTTTTAGAAAACCCCATTGTCTCAGCCCAAAATCTCCTTAAGCTGAGAAGCAACTTCAGCAAAGTCTCAGGATACAAAATTAATGTGCAAAAATCACAAGCATTCTTATACACCAGTAACAGACAAGCAGAGAGCCAAATCATGAATGAACTTCCATTCACAATTGCTTCAAAGAGAATAAAATACCTAGGAATCCAACTTACAAGGGATGTAAAGGACCTCTTCAAGGAGAACTACAAACCACTGCTCAGTGAAATAAAAGAGGACACAAACAAATGGAAGAACATACCATGCTCATGGATAGGAAGAATCAATATCGTGAAAATGGCCATACTGCCCAAGGTTATTTATGGATTCAATGCCATCCCCATCAAGCTACCAGTGACTTTCTTCACAGAATTGGAAAAAACTGCTTTAAAGTTCATATGGAACCAAAAAAGAGCCCGCATTGCCAAGACAATCCTAAGTCAAAAGAACAAAGCTGGAGGCATCACGCTACCTGACTTCAAACTATACTACAAGGCTACAGTAACCAAAACAGCATGGTACTGGTACCAAAACAGAGATAGAGACCAATGGAACAGAACAGAGTCCTCAAAAATAATACCACACATCTACAGCCATCTGATCTTTGACAAACCTGAGAGAAACAAGAAATGGGGAAAGGATTCCCTATTTAATAAATGGGGCTAGGAAAATTGGCTAGCCATAAGTAGAAAGCTGAAACTGGATCCTTTCCTTACTCCTTATACGAAAATTAATTCAAGATGGATTAGAGACTTAAATGTTAGACCTAATACCATAAAAACCCTAGAAGAAAACCTAGGTAGTACCATTCAGGACATAGGCATGGGCAAGGACTTCATGTCTATAACACCAGAAGCAACGGCAACAAAAGCCAAAATTGACAAATGGGATGTAATTAAACTAAAGAGCTTCTGCACAGCAAAAGAAACTACCATCAGAGTGAACAGGCAACCTACAGAATGGGAGAAAATTTTTGCAATCTACTCATCTGACAAAGGGCTAATATCCAGAACCTACAAAGAACTCAAACAAATTTACAAGAAAAAAACAAACAACCCCATCCAAAAGTGGGCAAAGGATATGAACAGACATTTCTCAAAAGAAGACATTCACACAGCCAACAGACACATGAAAAAATGCTCATCATCACTGGCCATCAGAGAAATGCAAATCAAAACCACAATGAGATATCATCTCACACCAGTTAGAATGGCAATCATTAAAAAGTCAGGAAACAACAGATGCTGGAGAGGATGTGGAGAAATAGGAACACTTTTACACTGTTGGTGGGACTGTAAACTAGTTCAAACATTATGGAAAACAGTATGGCAATTCCTCAAGGATCTAGAACTAGATGTACCATATGACCCAGCCATCCCACTACTGGGTATATACCCAAAGGATAATAAATCATGCTGCTATAAAGACACATGCACAGGTATGTTTATTGCAGCACTATTCACAATAGCAAAGACTTGGAATCAACCCAAATGTCCATCAGTGACAGACTGGATTAAGAAAATGTGGCACATATACACCATGGAATACTATGCAGCCATGAAAAAGGATGAGTTTGTGTCCTTTGTAGGGACATGGATGCAGCTGGAAACCATCATTCTTAGCAAACTACCACAAGAACAGAAAACCGAACACTGCATGTTCTCACTCATAGGTGGGAATTGAACAATGAGAACACTTGGGCACAGGAAGGGGAACATCACACACCGGGGCCTATTGTGGGGAGGGGGAGGGGGGAGGGATTGCATTGGGAGTTATACCTGATATAAATGACGAATTGATGGGTGCTGACGAGTTGATGGGTGCAGCACACCAACATGGCACAAGCATACATATGTAACAAACCTGCACGTTATGCACATGTACCCTAGAACTTAAAGTATAATAAAAAAAAAAAAAAGAAAGAAAGAAAGATGGTTTAGTTTAATTGAACTTATGGTTCCACATGGCTGAGGAAGTCTCACAATCATGGCGGAAGTCAAGGAGGAGCAAGTCACGTCTTACACGGATGGCAGCAGGCAAAGAGAGAATGACAGCCAAGCGAAAGGGGCTTCCCCTTATCAAACCATCAGATCTCATAAGGCTTATTCACTACCACGAGAACAGTATGGGGGAAACGGGTGCCATGATTCAATTATCTCCCACCAGGTGTCTCCCACAACAATGGGAATCATGGGAGACACAATTCAAGATGAGATTTTGGTGGGAACACAGCCAAACCACATCATTCCACCCCTGGCCCCTCCCAAATCTCACGTCCTCACATTTCAAAACCAATCATGCCTTCCTAACAGTCCCTCATTTCAGCATTAACTCAAAAATCCACAGTCCAAAGTCTCATCTGAGACAAGGCAAGTCCCTTCCACCTATGAGCCTGAAAAATCAAAAGCAAGCTAGTTACTTCCTAGATACAATGGGGGTACAGGTAACAGGTAAATACAGCCATTCCAAAGGGGAGAAATTGGCCAAAACAAAGACGTTATAGGGCCCAAGCAAGCCCGAAATCCAGCAGAGCAGTCAAATTTTAAAGCTCTAAAATGATCTCCTTTGATTCCAGATCACGCTGATCCAAAAGGTGGGTTCCCATGGTCTTGGGGCAGCTCCACCCCTGTGGTTTTACAAGGAATAGCTCCCGTCCTGGCTGCTTTCACAGGCTGGTTTTGAGTGTCTGCAATTTTTCCAGGTGCATGGTACAAGCTGCTGGTGGATCTACCATTCTGGGGTAGCTCTTCTCACAGCTCCACTAGGCAGTGCCCCAGCAGGGACTCCGTGTGAGGGCTCTGACCCGACATTTCCCTTCCACATAGTCCTAGCAGAGGTTCTCCACGAAGGCCCCGCCCCTGAAGCAAACTTTTGCCTGGGCATCCAGGCATTTCCATACATCTGAAATCTAGGCAAACCTCAATTCTTGACTTCTGGACACCCACAGGCTCAATGCCACACAGAAGCTGCCAAGGCTTGGGCTTCCACCCTCTGAAGCAACAGCCTGAGCTGTGCCTTGGCCCCTTTTAGTTATAACTGGAGTGGCTGGGACACAGGGCAGCAAGTGCCTAGACTGCACACAGCACAGGAACTCTGGGCCTAGTCTACGAAACCATTTTCTCCAAGACCTCCAGGCCTGTGATGGAAGGGGTTGCCCTGAAGACCTCTAACATGCCCTGGAGACATTTTCCCCATTGTCTTGGGGATTAACATTCTCTCCTGCAAATTTCTGCAGTCTGCATGAATTTCTCCTCAGATAATGGGTGTTTCTTCTCTATCAGACTGTCAGGCTGCAAATTTTGTGAACTTTCATGCTCTGCTTCCCTTATAAAACTGAATGCCTTTAACAGCACCCAAGTCACCTCTTGAATGCTTTGCTGCTTAGAAATTTCTTCCAACAGATACCCTAAATCATCCCTCTCAAGTTCAAAGTTCCACAAATCTCTATTGCAGGGGCAAAATGCCACCAGTTTCTTTGATAAAACAACAAGAGTCACCTTTGCTCCAGTTCCCCAGTTCCTCATCTCTATCTGAGGCCACCTTAGCCTGAACCTTATTTTCCATATCGCTATCACTACTTTGGGCAAAGCCATTCAACAAGTCTCTAGGAAGTTCCAAATTTTCCCACATTTTCCTGTGTTCTTCTGAGCCTTTCAAACTGTTCCAATCTCTGCCTGTTACCCAGTTCTAAAGTCACTTACATATTTTTGGGTATCTTCAGCAGCACCCCACTCTACCGGTACCAATTTACTGTATCAGTCCGTTTTCACACTGATGATAAAGACATACCCGAGACTGGAAAAAAAGGAGGTTTAATTGGACTTACAATTCCACATGGCTGGGGAGGCCTCAGAATCATGGTGGAGAGTGAAAGGCACTTCTCACATGGTGCCAGCAAGAGAAAATAAGGAGGAGGCAAAAACAGAAACCCCTGATAAACCTAACAGATCTCGTAAGACTTATTTGTTACCACGAGAACAGTATGAGGGAAACTGCTACCATGTTCCAGTTATCTCCCACCAGGTCCCTCCCACAATAATGGGAGTTATGGGACATACAATTCAAGATGACATTTGGGTGGCAACACAGCCAAACTACATCATAAACTTATATAAATCTTACCACAAACTTAGGTTCACAGCAGCAGTATTCATAAGAGCCACAAAGCAGAAACAAGTTAAATGTCCACCAACTGATGAATGAGTAAACAAAATAAAGTACAGCCACCCTCAGCATCTGTGGAAGGTTGGTTCCAGGGCCCCCTGTGGATATTGAAATCTGAGGATGCTCAAGTCCCTGAAATAAAATGGCATAGTCATTTTCGTATAATCTGTGCATATCATCTTGTATATCTCTACATGACTTATAATACCTAATACAATGTAAATGCTAGGTAAATCATTGTTATACTGTTGTTTAGGGAATAATGACAAGAAGAAAAAGTCTGTACATGTTCAGCACAGATACAACCATCACAGGCCTAACCACATCTTCAATTTGCAGTTGGTTGAACCTTCAGGTGCAAAACCCTTATACAAGGAGGGCCAACACTCACTCTCTCTCATACATATACATATACATATACATATACATATACATATACATATACATATAGTGCCGAAAGCCTGTGGGTTGTGACCAACTCAGCATTCCACTGGAGGTTATATGATCATATAGCAAACTGTTCACCATGAATGCAGGATGTGGGCAAACTCACAACTGTGCCTGCCACCAGAAGGTTTGCTGATAGCAATAACTCCCTGGCGCCGTGCTCCCTGAGGTTATCTACTGGAACATCTGGAGACTACTGTTCAGAGAATGCTGCTGCGCAGGCCTGCACTAAGTCAAGCAGCTGACTGACAAACACCCCCTTCTCCCTATCTCCTTTACTCAATAAATACTATAAATATTATACTACAAATACTATACTCAATAAAGGGCTAGAGAAGCTTAGGGTCCTTGTTCACTAAAAGCAAGGAGGCCCCTGACCCCGTCTTCCAAATAGATTCTTTTGTCTTTGTCTTATTCTTGCGTTCATCCTCCTTTGTTCACTCCAACAGGGATTGGGGCTGTGGCATATATATATATATAGTCATATATATGTCTCATATATAGTAATATATAGTCATATATGTGTCTCATAGTCATATATGTCATATATATGTCTCATAGTCATATATAGCCTCATATATATATATCTCCATTCAATGGAACATTATTTGCAATAAAGGACATACTATACATGCTACAATGTGGATGAATCCCGAAAACATATGCTAAGTAAAAGAAGCCAGTCATGAACTATCATATGAGATACTATTTATATGAAATGTTCAGAATAGGCAAATGACACAGAAATTTGATTAGTGGTTTCCTGGGCCTGGGTGGAGGCTAAGAATGTGGAGTGAATGCCACAGGGTAAGGGGTTTCTCTATGGGGTGAAGGGAATATTCTGAAACTAGGTTGGAGTGATGGTTGTACAATGTATTAAAACCCACTAAAATGCTCACTTTAAATGGCTGAATTGTAATGGTATATAAAATATGTATCAATAAAGCTATTAAAAAATAGGGAATAAAGAAAGGGACCGCACCCCCTCTTGTCTGGTCAGCTGTCACTCTGCCACCTCCGTCTCTTCTTGGGCCCCCTTCCCTTATGCCTGAATCCCCCCATCAATCACCAACCTCCTCTTTCTCCCTCTTCTATTGCTGTGGTTCTGCAGACAGAACTAACCTCACATGGAATGCTCAATCAAGGTTCAGCTGAGTGATGTCCCTGAAACTGAAGTTTGCCTCTGACCCTTCAGAAAGCTTAAGCAGGGCCGGGTGTAGTGGCACATGCCTGTAATCCCAAAATTTTGGGAGGCTGAGATGGGCAGATCACTTGAGGCCAGGAGTGACCAGCCTGGCCAACATGGTGAAACCCCCATCTCTACTAAAAATCCAAAAAACTTAGCAGGACATGGTGGCACAAGCCTGCAATCCCAGCTACTCAGAAGGCTGAGGCAGGAGAATCGTTTGAACCCAGGAGGTGGAGGGTGCAGTGAGCTGAGATTGTGCTACTGTACTCCAGCCTGAGCAACAAAGTGAGACTCCATCTCAAAAAAAAAAAAAAAAAAACGCTTAAGCAATGAAATGACAGAATATGTGTCAAATGTTCTAAAGCTACTGGGGCAGGGGAAGATAATGAATAGGTATTAAATGCTCCTTATATTTCAGGCACATCACTACCATGTACTTCAGCCAGTAGGCAGTTATTCCTGTGCTCACTACATGTTCAACAAATACTTACTGAGCATTTATTATAAGCTGGGCTGCGTTCCAGATGTTGGTCATATTGTAGTGAACCAAATGGACAAAAAGACAAAACATTTCTTACTCATGGGGCTTACTGACAAAATAATAAAATTAATGACTTCAACCTAAAGCATGCTGACAGGTGATAAGCACGTGGAGAAAAAGCAGGAAGTGATGAGCAGGGAGTGCGGCGCAGGAGGGAGGCTGCACCTTCAGATATGGTAGCCAGGCAGCAGCTCCCTGATGCACCCTTTGAGCAAAGATGAGGAGGAGGAGGGCAGGACGCATCTCAAGCACGCCTGGGTCAGAGGGGGCTGGGTGCCAAGGGGGCTGGGTGCAGAAGTCCCGAGGCAGGTGTGTGTCTGGTACTTTCAGAGAACAAAGTGGCTGCAGCATGACACTGAGGAGAGTGGAGGCAGCTGGACAGAGATGAAAGGGAGGCTTAATCTTGCTGAGCCCCGTCAGTCACGTAAGGCCTTTGTGTTTTCCTCTGTCTGAGGAAGATGGGAACCACTATAGGTTCTGAATAGAGGAGAGTGCAAAGTGAGAAAAAAGAGCAGGACCAAGCTCCTTCAGCTCTTGTCATGACTGATTTTTCTACACATGAACATCTGACCCCAAAGGAACTGGGGCCTCCAAAATTGAAAGAGGAGACTGAGTTAGAGGGTGTGTGGCCTTAAACAGAGAGGCGATGAAGCTAGGGTGGGAAAAGCTATTCATACTGTCCTGTCACATCCCATCCGAAGCAAGAAAGCCGACCTGCACATTAAGACCCCAGAGTCACAGCAGCGCGCAAAGGTGAGAGAAGCAGCCAGAAGGAAGAGAAACCTGCAGTGGGCCTCATTCTACAGACTGATGTCCTTCCAGACCTACAGGACAAGGGATATGGGACCTGCCCGGACCTTCCAATATCTCCTTCTGCCTCGGCCTCTGGCTTTCTCATCGTTCCAACAGAGGATCCCAGTTCAAACAGGCAGTGAGCTTTTCGTGTTGTCAAGGTACCACCTGGGACTAAAGTGGGTGCTATGCATGATTCTCAGTATCAGCCAGCTTGGGTGACTCCTGAAGAAGGGCAGGGCCTCGTGGAGGGACAGCTGGATGCCAAGGCCTTTCTGCCCACCTCACCACAGGTCTGGCTTCCCCCAGCTGCTGCGGGAACACCACAAAGGCCTCTACATAATTCAGCAAGGTGCAAATCAATTACCTCGCTCCCTTTCAAATTTCCTCATGTGGCAGTATCCATAGGAGAGCTTTCAGCATATTCTACAAGGCTAAAAAATACACTTAGTGATCCTAAGCTATTGTTGTGAAATATTTGCTTCGGGTGAAGTAGGTTTGGGTGTCTGAAGGGTCTGCAGGCTCTCTGTCCACAGCAGGCTGCAGTCCTACTCCGTGTGGGAAGCAGGGCCAGGACTAACTGCTCTTCCTCCCCCATCGCCTCCTGAGCAGCATGCCAAGATGCCAAACACATGCCCAGTGAAAATAAGAGGTTAATGAATGCATCTCTGTCAACTCTAGGCCAGACTTGTCCTGAATGACTACTTCTAACTCTAGGGAACACGAGGAGGGAAGAACAATCCTACAAGAGTCTTGCTCAAGGCACACATCTCTATGCCCTCTGCCCACAAGCATGCAGCTGGGCTGAGCCTCGGCAGACAGCAGGGACCAGGGGATAGGCTGCAGGGCTGCATCCACCACGAAGGCCTCCAAGGCTGCTCCTCTCCAGCTGCAACCAACAAGACCCCCATGCAAACTGGCATCCTGGCCAACACCAGTCTATTTCATAGGACAAATGAAGATTTCAATAGTTATAATTATTCACAAGAAAAGTGACAGTCCTACACTACTCCAAAGAAATGAACTCATCAGCCGTGTCATCTTTGGTGAGTGATGCAGAGGGCAGCGAGGGATGCCTGTTAGATGTTCTCTCAAGGCAGACAGTGGGTGAGCTGTGGGGTTTAAATGCTGGCCCTGTCCTCCACAGGACATGAACATCCTTCAAGCTAAATAATAACCCCGACCAGGAGGGCACTATCATTCACAGCCAGGCCATATTTTTCTCAGGAATTAAAGGCAGAAAAAATCCCCATCCCCTTCCATCTACAGCAACTTCAAAATAAACCCTTCCTCATGGCATGTAGTCCAGTACTAATTTTTATCTATGGTTTCATCTGCTTTTCTTACTCGTCTTTTCCCTTCACTCAATTTCCCTACATAAAAATCTCAACCCTGTTGCCCTGTTGTGTGTTTTGGTTAGAACTTGAAATCCCTTTGAGGAACAAAGCTGGGCAATACATACATTTCTCAATATGACATAGGAACCTGCAATCATTCCTAATCATCTAATGATTATTTGATTTTTCTATTATCCTTCAGGCTGCGAGTTCAATGAGAAGGAATGAACAAATGGATGAACAGATGAATGAATGAGCAAACAAGCCAACAGGGTTTCTGTTCAGTTAGCCTCAGAGCACACAGCTCTTCATGTGGCGGAGACACAAAGAGTCCTTCGGTCGCCTATAAGGCTTCTACTAGACAATTGTCTCTTCTCAGAAACTACAGGAAATGGTATTCTGATCTCCAGGATAGCTCAAGCACAGGTAAAGCTAATTTCTCATCTAAGTTACACACAATGTAAAAGGTCAGTGACAAAAAGGGTTCCATTGTTAAATCTATTTCCCAAGTGAGATTTGACCTAAATAGTGTATAACATTTTAAGAATCCAAGAATACTTTTTCTTTTGAGACAGGGTCTCACTCTGCCCCTCAGGCTGGAGTGCAGTGGCATGATCACAGCTCACTGCAGCCTGACCTCCTGGACTTAAGTGATCCTTTCACCTCAGCCTCCCAAGTAGCTGGGACCACAGGCACGTGCCACCATGCCCAGCTGACTTTTAAGTTTTGTACAGTCGGGGTTTCACTATGTTGTCCAGACCGATCTCAAACTCCTGGGCTCAAGCGATCCTTCCGCCTTGGCCTCCTAAAGTGCTGAAATTACTGATGTGAGCCATGGAGCCCAGCCATAAAAATAAATTTTTATTTTTTCTTGAGTCTTAAAATATACATTACCTCCATACTGTCTCTGAATATCCTGCGGACATATTTACTCAAAAGTCACAGAACAGAAGCTAAGAATATACACACTCCTTCCAAGTGTTCATGTAAGATGAATGTTTATTCATCATATCTTACTAATATTATTACAATCTTTGTAGGGAATCAACACCAGGAAACCTAGACGTTTATAGGGAGTACCTCGGCCATTTGATCACTCCCTTAGTCCTACTGTTTTACTTACCTGCATTTTTAATTTCAGCACTTATTGGATTTGAACGTGATTTCACAAATGACTTTAGGTGGGGGCTATGGAACAATCTTCACACCCTCTTCTGGGATATCTATCCTCTATTCTCCCAGGAGAATGACAACACTGAAGCTTATGCCACAGTGTCCACAGGGTAACCTGGTGAGGATTCCCTGCTCAAACCCCACTCCGCTGAGTGACAGGAATGGGCCCTGAACCACCCCGGCTGGGGATGGGTGTGGCCATCCTGAGGGCACTTACCAGGGTGACGATGGCACATTCAGCCGTCAGCTGAGCAGCACTGAACAGTGTCCGAACAAACCGGTAAATCTGCTTCTGCTCTGGGTTGTGTTTGTCATAATCTGGTGGCACTTCGGATTTCTGGGGAAGAAAATATTTTCAGATGACTGCTCTCCCGATCAGAGCAAAAAAGAATTAAATCATCTCATGAAACACAAGGAGGAGGAGATTACCGAAAGAGGGTGAAGGTTTTCATCAAAAATATCTAAGAGCATCCTTCCATCTGGGTCCCTGGTAGGGAAAACAATAGAAAATGAAACTTACTTTCTGCAAGAATGTCATTCAAATAAAACAAAAATACATTTTAATTCAACGACTTTTTTTTTTTTTTGATACGGAGTCTCACTCTGTGGCCCAGGCTGGAGTGCAGCAGTGCCACCTCAGCTCACTGTAACCTCCACCTCCTGGGTTCAAGCGATTCTCCTGCCTCAGCCTTCCAAGTAGCTAGGATTACAGGTGCCTGCCACCATGCCCGGCTAATTTTTTTTTTTTTTTTTTTTGTATTTTTAGTAGAGACAAGGTTTCACCATGTTGGCCAGGCTGGTCTCGAACTCCTGACCTCAAGAGACCTACCTGCTTTAGCCTCTCAAAGTTCTGGGATTACAGGTGTGAGCCACTGTACCCAGTCAATTCGACTATTTCAGGAAACACAAGTCAGTGCTAAATTGTTATTCATGAATAATGATTTTTCTTGGGTGCAATACTTAATCACTTTTGATTAAAACAGCCCAAAGAAATAAATGTTATAAACCACACTTAGCTAAATTAAGTAAAAATTTAATTTTAATGCTCTGAGTTTTCAAATGAACCAAATCTAGGCAAATGACTTAAATTTGACATCTTATTTCCAAGCAAAGGTTGATGGATCTGCTTAAGCCATTACCATATTGTGGGTGATAGGAAAGAAGTGCCAGGGTAAGAATGAATACTCAATGTATCCTAGAGATCAGTCTTATTATTCACAACATGTAATGTCATTACTTCATTAAGTTTCACAATTTTACACTGAAAACCAAGAGGTGACAGATAAAAAGTCTTTCGTCAATAATCTGTAAGTGAACAGTTGGCTATTAACAGGCTGGTACGTGCACAGAACCACTTAACGAGGTAGCTTTCACTGTGAACACAGTGCCATGGGCCGCTGGGCTTTGTGGGGACCCTCTGTACCTCACCAGTGACAGCTCTGCTTTCATCTGTTACATGAAATTTAAGTTTTGCCTAAAAAATTTTCTGTAAACAACCAAACTTGGAAACGACAACTTTTGGCTAACTGCGTGTAATTTCCATAGTCTGTGCTTCAGTGTCAGGCTTCAGAACTTCAGAAGGCTACAGACCTGTCCCTAACATACACTCATCATTGCAAACATTACAATATCTGCTTTAGAAATTTAACATCTGTGTAAAAATAAAAGAGAAAGAGCTTAACAAAACAGCTCAATTTTCATTCCTACATTTGCACAACAGCAATTATTATTATTATTATTTTTTGAGACGGAATCTCGCTCTGTCACCAGGCTGGAGTGCAGTGGCGCAATCTCAGCTCACTGCAATCTCCACCTCCCAGGTTCAAGCGATTCTCCTACCTCAGTCTCCTTGTAGAGGCTGCCTCAATATCCCCTGTAGCTGGGATTATGAGTGCATGCCACCACGCCCAGCCAATTTTTGTACTTTTAGTAGAGATGGAGTTTCACCACGTTGGCCAGGATGGTCTCGATCTCCAGATCTTGTGATCCGCTTGCCTCGGCCTCCCAAAGTGCTGGCATTACAGGCACGAGCCACCGCGCTCGGTCACAGCAATTATTTTTAAAGCTCTGGGAATTCACACCTGTGCTCATTTACATTTGCCTGTATTAACACAGGCAGCAGAGACACAGATCAATCCAAACGAAAGAAAGGTTCAACCCAGCAGGGAGTCTGTGAGCAAAAAGCAGCTTCTGGGTGCACGTGGCTACACTCTGACACCAACCCTGGCTACAAAGAATCAGCAGATTCCCTCATTTTATTTACTGAGTTTTCAAATAAACCAAATCTTGAATCTCTATGAGGCATTCAAGATGCCACACAAGAGACAGAGCCTGGCCCAGGACCCCATTCCTCAGCAGTTGAGACCCATTCAATTTTGCTGAAGAACGAGGGCCCCTGAAAGCATCCAGTACTCTAGAGAAACATTCGCCTGAAGTAATTTTTAAAATGAGAACAGAGTCTAAAAATACAAATGACAGTTAAGAGCTCAAGCTAAGAAGACTCAGGAAAGGGAATTCTGGAGAATCCTCTGAGAAGCAGACTGTTTCCTTATTTGCACTAAAAGCTATGTGTCCCAGCTGAACAGCACCACACCACCTTTATCAAGCTAACAGGTCTATCACCAGCACCAAAGGCCAGCCTAGCATGACAGCGAGGAGCAGGCGTGCAGACAGGCATGCCTCCTCATATCTAGAGACATGCAGGTGGCAATCTGTATATTAATCATGCTTGTTTACAATGCTCATTTTTCAGTTAGACTTTCTCTACTTCCACTCACTTACTTTTGGTGCAATTTATCACCATTAATCTAGGAGAGCAATATGATTAGTGGTCTGAGTGCTAGATTGCATTCATTTCCCAATTCCCCAATTTACTAGTTGTATCATCTTAGTCAAATTAATCTCTCTGTGCCTCTAATTTCTTTATCTGTAAAATGAAGATACCAGCATCACCTTAAGGAGTTGTTATTAAAGCGTGTAAAGAACTGACTAGAGGAGTCAGAGTAGGCACTTCACAAAGCCAACTCTTACTATTATCAGCTCTGGCTACATTCACTTCAGGATCCATCATAGTTTAAGTACTAAGAAATAGAGATTCTAATGCAAAATTGTCTTGAAAGCACAACTGAGCTTCATCAATGGAATTACACTGTTTCTTAAGCTTTACAGATTTAAAAAGTTTGAACTAGTATAGAAATAGGCAACAAAATCTACACTTTCATTGATAACATTACTCTAATTCAAGATTTAGGGTTCCAAAGTTGTATTGTTTAGTAAGTTCTTAAATCCAAAATTCTCAAGCACCATAAAGAACCATGAATCACAATTACAGTATGGAAATAGATGATCACAGAGAATTCCTTTCTAGGTGTCTCCTTCTGGATATTCGTGTTTTCTCCAATACTGTTCATTAGAAGCTGTCATCCAACCTCCCTTGCACTGACTAACCACGCTTTGTAAACAGATACAAGGTGTGGGGCTCCCACTGGTTGAGCTCTGCACTTAGCATGTGGTGGCTCTGCTTGTTCCCAAACTAGTTCACACCAGCTGCACCCAGCAGACTCATGTAACATACATGATTGTCACATTATGCATGAAATATGACTACCATGAGAGTGGCTATGTCCTCATGAAAACGAAGGAGGATGCTTTGGAAAAGATCCGATAAAAGGAAATCACTAAAAATAAATTTGCTGTAGATTAGGTGTGGTCAAAACTGTAAAGATTTTATACTCATCTGTTATGCAAATGTCCTCAAGCTTTCTCACTACTGACAAAAAAAACTTGGAAAGGATGAATTAATTATAGCTGTGGCTTATGAAAGAAATAAATTTTGGTTCTCTAATCAATGTCCTGTGCTTGAAGCAAATGTCTTGAAGCTGCATTTTAAAAAATTGGCAAATGAATGTATTCTTACATGTTTTATGTTGAAATAAAATGTGTAAGGTAGATTTTTTTTCACTCTGTTTTAACTGACTTTTAAAATTAACCAACTATTGCCAGATACACTTACATCAGAGAGGGCTTCTACATTAAAATAGTTTATGCCTGCTAAATTTACACCAAAATTGCCTTTAGTGAATTCAAACTATAAATTAAACATTTTTTCATGTTAAAGTTGCACCCAGTGAACTTTTAAAATGACATTTTACAAAAGACAGAATGTTTAAATAAATTTTACAGAAAATGAAGAACAAAAAGGAAGCCAAACATCGTTGAGAAGCTTTGTCTGTTTTGCTGGTTTCAACCACACTCATTTGGTTTCCTCTGATTCGAAAGCAGTTCAGCACTTACCTGGGAAGTTTTAGTAAATTATACTACCTTTAGAAATTCTATGAAAATATGAGTTAAGAATGTATAATTCAAAGGTTTAGGCAACTAAAATATGAAAAAAATAGGAACAACATAATAGAAGATAAGGTATGATGTTTTTAGCACACAACCATCCACATACCTGTTTTTGATGTGATAATATATTGCAAGAGCGACACTGTGAAAATAAAATGCAGAGGTTCAGTGTCCATGAGCATATTCAAGACCTTACACATTACCTGGCCACAGTCTGAACATAAATATTTAAACAGAAGTCAAAGCCTAACAATCTTTCTGAACAGTCTCATTTCATTCACAATACTGATCAGGAAAATGTCCTCTTCTGAGTAAATCAATTTGGCACTCATTCCCAGGAATAATATTACATCTCTTCTAGAAACAAAAGAACTTCAAGCGATAGTTAGAAGCAAACTGCTCTTTCTATTCAGAGATTTTCAGCTTTTCTCACTTGTATTTACAAAAAAAAAAAAAAAAAAACACTATGTAAAACATTGGTGGTATAAAGAAAACACCTTTAGAAATCTCCAACTCATAACCTACTAGTTTAGAAAATTCATGGTTTCTTTATAACTACCAGAAAAATGTGAATGTCACCCAAGAAGTTTGCTATTTTTCCCTTAATAACCTCTGGGCAATCTGCTCAAGTTATTCATTCACTTGCTGAAATGGTACTGTAACTTTTATTTGCAGCACTACTTAAAATTTTATTTTACATTTTAAAAGGTCTGAATTTAATGAACAACTACATTCCCTTTCTCTGAACTTCTTTTCTAAAATATTTTTTTTTCTGACTAGAAAATATATTCATTATAGAAATTTTGGAGAACATATTTAGAAAACACAACTATTAGCTTAAGATATATAGCTTTCTATAAATTATGTGTGTAAGGAGACAGGTTTGCATCCTACTTTTAACTTTTGTCATGTTAACTTTTTTTATCATTAAAGACATGATTTTAAATGGCTGATTATATTCCTTCATATGGTTGTCGAAAAGTTTACTTAACTATTCCCCACTACTGAACATTTAGGTTGTTTCTAATACTTTGCAATTATAATTAACACCATAATGAACATCCCAATATTTGTGCAATATACAACTATATTATTTCCATAAGGATACATCCTATAATTGGAATCACTTGACCTCAAGTCATTAACAATGGTAAGGCTCTCAACACATATTGCCAAACATCTTTACAGAAAGTCTACACCAGTGGACTCCCCAGCAGCGTCTGTTTCGACTAGCACTCACTGACACTGACCTGAATCTTATGACCAAGTGGTCTCCCAACTGGACAGCTGAAAAAAAAAAAGTTTTCCTTTTTCTACCTGGGTTTCTCTAAACTCCTATCAAGTCGGCAGGGTTATTCATGTTCTGGACAATTTTTTAAGATTTCCTCTTTCAAAATCTGTCTAAATACTTCCACTATTTTTGTTTTACATTAAAATTTATTGAGGAGGCCAAAAATTATTTTTAAGCTTCTAAGAACATAGGTAACTGTTTGCAGCAGACAGTGTTCTGATCCTCTCAGGGTACTGACTTGGCCCAAACATTTCCGCTTACTCAGCCACAATGGCTTAGAGACATGAGCATGCACCTTGGATTCCAAAGCACTCAGATGTTCCCCGTGACTTAACATGACAGTAGCTAATCTCACTCTCTTATATTATTCTAAACCTCTCTCTTTCCAGAGCTCTTCATTTAAATGACTTCGGCCTAGTGTTGAAAGTACTCATGAGCAAATAAGTGCTAATACATCCTTTTTCTTCTAACATCTTGAAAAGCATTGAAGCTGACGAAGAAACTGTAACTGAGGTAAAAGGGCTTCAGAATTTATAAAAAGTAATAAGGTTTTCAAAGTGTTTTCACATATGTTAATAGTCCTGTAAGAAAAAAATAGATGTTATTGATTCTATTTTATAAATGGGAAAAACTCAGGTTCAGACGGTAGCTGTCAGGATTTCTGGCTTGTATAAGGCTGTGTGCCCTTGTGTTTTGACCATGTAGCCTCTGGGAAAGGGAGAAATTAAGTTTTATTCATTTACTAGTCATGCTGTGATGACTGTTCTTCTAATCTAATGTTACATTTCAATGAAATGTTTCACATGATTAATGTCTTTGAGAAAGAAGATGTTCCTGCTTCCCCTGTGAGGGAGCATACAGCAGTAGAAATATCACTAGACTGAAGCCACATCAACCTGGGTTCTGAACCTGGCTCCTTCCTCTTTATTAGTGCTAATTCGCCTCTCAGAGCTTTCATTTCCTCATTTATAAAATTTGAACAATACAACCCACATTGTGGAGTTATAATTATGATCAAACAAAAAAAGTATATAAAAGCATGATCTTACATTAACTTTTAAAAGAAAAGTTACTATTATTGTTATTCCCCTAGTGTCTGGCTTCTGCTGAACAGGTGAGAACCTTCAGGGCCCCAAGATTACTATCTCCCAAGCTAAAGTCAAGATTAGATACTATCATGGCCTAAGACCTCCAGGAAAAGTAGAGCCACTCTGTAGGCCAATTTCCATTCAAGGTTATATCCCAGGAAGTGAGACCACCAGGCTGAGGGTTCAGGTACGGTACAGCTCCACGGACTAGTTTAGCAGTCACCTGGAAGGAAGTGACTGCCCAAAGAGGCTGTCAGCTGACAACTGAATGAGGCCCAGGCTTGCAGCTTCACCCTACACACAGTCTCTCTTGTCAAACCTAAGGCTGGAATCACCCCCAAAAACGGATCTCTGTGCCACTGTGCCCCCTTTTAATTAGGCAGTACGATGGCCTGAGACAGTGGGCCAAGTGGAAATGAAGGTCCTTTCATATCTTAGTGGCTCTAGAACGGTCTGCAATATTTCAACTGTTTGCAGCTGTGTCTTTTGTCAAATATGGCTGTTGGAAAAACCAGCCTCACCCGACTAGACCATGTCCAGCACTTTATGGTGTCTCCTGGTTCCTGGACTTTCTGTTCATTGACAACCTATCCTCTGGGAATTGTAGGTGTTTTAGAACCTTTTTTAAAAGCCTTTTTGAAAAGACTCAAACCTGTGTAAGTCAGTGACATATTATCTATACAATGTTTTAGGCAATATGCAAGGCATTCACCCAAACAGCCAGGTCTCTGGTCATCAAGCCAAGGCAGTAGTGGGGCTCTGTGAGCACCCCTGGAGGAAAGCCTGAAGGGTTCACTTAGGGCCTCTCTGGTGAAAGCAAACATGTCCTAGGACTCTGGGTCTAAGGGTATGTTCAAGAAAGATTTGTTGTAGGACAGTCTTTCATATTCCTAAACAAACAGTTAGTCTTTGGGGGCTAACATTTGGGACCGCAGCATGTGTGGCCAGAGTTACCTTAGTTTTTGGTAATCAACCATCATCCTTCAGGTGCTGTTACATTTTTGCATCAGCCACACACAGCTGTTGTATGGGTTCTGTGTAGGATGCACAATCCTCACTCTCTTTCGTTTTTGAGTAGCTGCTGTTATCTTTCTGAGTCTTCCTGAGAGATGTGTATCTATAGAATCTATCTTGGGTGGGGTCATATACTGGCTGTCATCTGGCCTCCTCCTGGAGTGTGGCTCTTATCACCCTTGCCCAGAGATGGAATTTGTCTGCGTTCCTCTAAAGGCAGCTCCCAGGAGACTGTCTCTCCCTAAAATGTGTTTTGGGACTGAGATGCAGACCCACAGTGTGTAAGTGGAGCATGTCTAATTTGTAACAGGAGGCGTGCTCATCTCACAAAGGCAGGTGGATGGATCTCTGGATCCATACCCATGAGTCAGGGGCCCAGAAACTGTGAGGATCAGCAGGCATGGAGTACACTCAGCCCTGGAGCCACCAGAGTCAAAACTATGTTTCGAGGGAACCAATGAATGGCACCACATTGAGAAGAACTTTGCTTTGTCAGTGTAGAGGCTGCAGTGCTCACCACCTTCTGTCCTTGGATTTTTTTCTACAGGCAGTGTCCAGGGTTTAGGATTAACCCTAGTGGTGAACTGGTGGCTCTGGCTTTGGGGGTTTTTAAAAGTCTAAGGAGAATTGTACTGGGTTGTCTATTTTGTTTTTGGACCTGTCTTTAGAAGGTCTTGTCAAATTTGGCTCCTTGACACCCGTTTTGTTGGATCTCCCTTTTTTTCTGGTCTCTTTTCAGGTTCCCCTGTTTTTGCAGCACTCCTCACCTTAGCTGTGCCAGTCATTGTTTCTACTTCCCCTATTTCAGCCATGAAGCCCCACCCAAGGGACATAAGGTGGGAAACAGTGTCCTTCCATCCAGGTGGAGCAGTCTTGAGGGGCTTACCGTGCATGCTGGCAGTGAACGGGGTGCCATCCGGCCCCTGGAAAGCAGGGGCATAGACCGCCACCCTCAGTGTCAATCTGTGCAACAAAGCCTGTACCTTGTTTATAGGGTTCTATGGTGAAGGACCCCCAGGCATATCTCCTTTGCAGGGCCAGAATGATCCTGTCTCTCAGGGAACAGCCCAGGAGCCAAGAAGGTGCTGTCTGATGGAGGAGGGCTGTGACATTGCTAATCTTTTCTGCCTCACCTCCAGACAGAACCACCCATTGGTGTCTACCCTACCAGACAAGTGCCTAAGGCCTCCTTTAGTTTCTGCCCAGAGTGGCTAACCAGATCAATTAACCCTGGTGAGCCACAGAGTTAACTGGCTCTTACCACCCTTATCAAATCCAAGTTAACCAGGCCAGAGAGTGGTCAAGGCACTCTGATTTTCAGTTAGGACACAGAAAGAACTCAGGGGACCTGGGGAACCCTGAGTGCCCAGCTTCAGAGGCTTGGTCAGCTCGGCCAAGTCCTCAGAAAATGGTGCAGTTTCACCAAGGAAGGGCCGGAGCCCTAACAGAGAACAGAACATTTGGCCTATAGGGTTTGCTCAGCGGCTTTTGCCACTTAGCTGGGGAGGAAGTAAATGCTATTTTCTTGCACAAGAAAACAAAATGGATTTGTGACTTTTGGCACTGCATTTGTCTTACTTCTTACCCAGAGCTAAATTAGCAACGTACATGACAATCCTAAAACCTCTGAAGGGCAAGAAGGCGTGGGTTCTAGCAGCACAGAGGGGCTGAGCCATAGACAGGGCTGTGATGGGCATTAGCTCTTCCCTGGCCCTGAAGGCCAAGGACCCTGATGGTGCGGCCAAGTGCGCAAAGGGGCTCCCCAGCACCCTCCACTCTTTTCTTTGATCATCATCTTATGCTTGTCAGAGGATTTGGTGGGGAGGGTTTGGCTGCAGAGGCACAAAGTGTGGCTGACAAACTCTAAATTCATACCACAGCTGTTGGCATTTAGGGGAAAAATAGGAAAATCAAGTTCTCAAAATAAAAAATTATGTCTACAGAAAGAGTGAGCACTGAAAGAATACCCAACCTTTTTATAGCTTTTCCTTCACTGTTAGATTAGCACTCAACCCTCCACCCCATCCCCAACTAGAATCTGCAAATATGTTTATTTCTGGCAATCCCCACTTTACAGGTGGATTATCTTCCAAAAATCAGCTTATAAATCACTGTTGACAACCTAGGGCATTCTTCTCATAGTTACAACCCTGTAACTGGATTTCAGGAAGCAACTCTGGCCCACAAATGCTCACGTATGCCCACAATGAAGTTGAACTACAATATTAATGATTGTGTTATCAGTTTTAATGTCTGGAGTAGGATGCAAGAGGATCTGGGGTTAACAGAAGGCAGAGAAAGCAAAAAAGAAAATAGGAGTTTTCTTTGGACAGGAGTAGGGCAAGATTTAGGCAAAATTTTAGAATGGGATGGCATGTGGATTTCACAACTTCCTATCTTTTTCACTCCTCTTCCTTCTGAGTATCCCTTTCCTCTCATATTGTCAACACCCCTAGCTAAAGAACTCAACTGGACCTACTAACGTCTCTATGTTTTTGCCTCTTTACCTACAGGAAGTGTGAGATGCTGGTTATTTCCAGGGAAGGATTCTGACGGCACTACTTCAGTTGGGTCCCACCCTGCCCAGCTCCCAGTGTGCATTTTCAAAAGAGGATACTTTCGGCTGGGCACCGTGGCTCATGCCTATAATCCCAGCACTTTGGGAGGCCAAGGTGGGTGGATTGCTTGAGCCCACGAATTCAAGACCAGCCTAGGCAACACTGGGAAACAAATGTCTCTACAAAAAATACAAAAATTAGCTGGGCATGGTAGTGTGTGCTTGTAATCCCAGCTACTTGGGAGGCTAAGGCGGGAGGATCTCTTGAGCGTGGGAGGTGGAGCTACCGTGAGCTGAGATCATGCCACTGCACTCCAGCCTGGGGATAGAGATCCTGTCTCAGAAAAAAGAAAAAGGCAGCGGCAGAGGCAGGAGAGGCAGAGGGAGGAGTGGCAGAGGGAGAGGGAGGAGAGGAGAGG
>NC_045442.1:95970190-96062842 GCF_002776525.5 Piliocolobus tephrosceles
GGAAAGGAAAAGGAAAGGAAAAGGAAAGGAAGAAAAAGAAGATACTTTTTAAAGCAACTGAATTACAGACTGAAGGAGTTTCAAATGTGTGCAGTGCAGAGACCATGTGTTCGGGTCAGGGAAGCCCAGTATCTACACTGAAATCTCATAGCTAGTAGCTTGTTCCTGCTCTTCAGCTTCTCTGTTCTCTACATTCTAACCCACAGTTCATTTAGAAGTGGCAGGGGGACATTGCTGGGGGAGGGGAGGGCAGCTATCCATTTCCATCTGGGGTCCTCAACCTTGGCTGCCTGTGAGACTCTCCTGGGGAGGTTTAAAAATCCAGATACTCACAGTATACCTCAGCCAGATTCAATCAAGATCTGTTAAAAATCCAGATACTCACAGTATGCCTCAGCCAGATTCAATCAAGATCTGTAAGGATACCTCAATTGTCAGTGTGGTCCAGGGCAGGAACCAGTGATTTACACAGACAACACATTTCTTTCTTTTGTTTTTTTTTTTTTTGAGGCGGAGTCTCGCTCTGTTGCCCGGACTGGAGTGCAGTGGCCGGATCTCAGCTCACTGCAAGCTCCGCCTCCCGGGTTTACGCCATTCTCCTGCCTCAGCCTCCCAAGTAGCTGGGACTACAGGCGCCCGCCACCTCGCCTGGCTAGTTTTTGTATTTTTAGTAGAGACGGGGTTTCACTGTGTTAGCCAGGATGGTCTCGATCTCCTGACCTCGTGATCCGCCCGTCTCGGCCTCCCAAAGTGCTGGGATTACAGGCTTGAGCCACCGCGCCCGGCCCAGACAAGACATTTCTAACTTAGAAGGTAAAAAGTTAGTGGAGTTATGCCAGGATGGCTTCAATAAAAAGTGCAAGGGTAGAAAGCATGAACAAAAATCAAAAATACATTTTAAGTAATCTACATTTAAAATACATTAAAATTCTGGTCTTTTAATGTAAATATGTAAAAATATTTCGAATACCCCACATTTAACTACCAAAATCATTTTTTAAAAAGATTTCCTGAATTATCAGTGCTACCCCTACTCCCACCCATCCAATCTTATCACTCTCAGACCCCACAACCAACCAGCTTAGCTGTCAGGTTAAGGAACAGAAAAAGCATTCAGTTAAGTTTAAAAAAACAAAGAAAGAAGAAACCATCCATATACCCACCATTTAATTGTATACTTGAGGTTTGGTTGACTGACTGTGCTATCATCTAGGAAAATGGTGGAGCAGGAACTGTATTTCCTTGCTATTTGTCCTGGAGGATGCTAGAAAACAACAGCAACAAGATTAACATCACCCCCTTAACTTGAGATAAGACCACAGAGGAAAAATGTCTTAGCAAGAAAATGTCAACATTACCACCAAGAACAGTACAAAAACACTTTATTCATAAAATGAACTTCCTTGCTCTTCCATATATAAAAGTCACCAGGACCATGCCTATTCCCTAACTTCCTGCATCAGGAGAACAGTAAACTCTTGCAATCAAGCATCAAAAAGTATGTTTCAGAGTCCACAAAAATCACCTGCCCCATGGCTTATATGAAACATGGGATCTACTACACTAACAAAAGCCTGCAATTTAGATGGTGGCCTGGTTTTATGCATAAGATCAAGACAAGTGTCCACTGTGCCCGCTTTCCTTACTCTTGAAATACAGTTGATTTAGGGGCCATGGAAAATGCAACCAATGTTAATTTAGAATCTCCTGATTAATCTGCTTGAATTTCAGGAGGTAAAGTTATAATGAAAAAATACTGCTTTGTTAAGGACAAAATAAGTTTTAAAGGGGAATCTGATACTTTTGAAAATACAGCCAATGAATGACCTTTAGGTAGTTCTTTGTGTGGTCTTATGACAGGTTCTTTCATAATTGTACAAGTGCTGGGCTCTTTGGAGAACTTTAGAACAGAATTTCTTCTAGAAGGTACTGGTGAAGTAAATAGAATTTATAGCACACACTGATAACAGCTAGCTGAACACTAAATAGATTTCTGGCAACAATCGGGCAATATGATAAGTACACATCAATCTGGATAGCTCCTGATCAAAAGCAAACTAGAAAAAAAAAATTAAACTATGCAAACAAGTTTCCACGTGCCTGATGCTATGTTGAATGTCTGAGTGTCATTTTCAGCAACAAAAAAACCAACAATTCCTTGGGGATCCCAATATCGTATGCCTGACCTGGCTGCCTGCAACAAACCCTGGTATACACAGTTCACAAATTTAGTAAAGGAAGCCTCAATGTCAGAGACCAAATGCCCTGTTCAATATCTTAAAGTTTATTTCCCATTTAATAAGATTTCCTCAGTAATAAAGTAAGGAAAATGTGAGGCAGCCTGAGAAATATATAAACAACGTTATAAACAGAATCGCTTCTCAAAACTAGATAAATGATACTAGTTACTTCTTTGGGGTTCCAATTTCTTAAATCACAGTTAGACAGCACTGCGCTGCTGAAGCATCCTGACCCTCGGAGCCCCAGTCTCACATCAACAGCACCTGGGTCAGAAGGAAAGAACCACAACCAGGAAATTCAGAAGCTAAGGCCTCTCCCCAGGGTTCTTTCCTTAGGCTTACACTCTCAAGTGCCTGTATGGAGACAGGGCATAGAGAACGCTTGTGAAATTCAAGTCTCAAGTCAAATGTCAGTTTTCACATGGCATTTAACATCTATTAAATGAATCACATTTCATTAAGACAATCCAGACATTAAAAACAATTCTCTTCCTCTTTTTAAACTCTTGTAGCAATCACATGTAAGTCATAAAAGACATACTAAAGCCTCAGACTCTAATAACAGCTATTACTATAGGTAATAAACTAAAAATGCTTAGGGAATTTTTCCTACAGATGTAAAATCTACTACAAACAAAAATCTGTCTTTAACACAGACACTATATTTGACATTAAAAGCCAGTAATTAAATTTTTTCTGGTGTTAATAAATTTTTAGAGATATGGGATAACTTTAGAAATCCTAACAACGAAGGAAAAGGACAATAATATTTCATTTGTGTTTCTTGTGGGGTTTCAATTGTTTCCTCTGATGCAAACTCCTTCCCGATTAAAATGTAACAGGGCTCGCAAAGAATAAATGGTTTCCCTAAGAAAATATAAGCCATGAAGTCAGGGAAAGAAGAGTGATACACGGGGTCATGGGACCTCTCAGGATACAGAGAATATCCCATCATAATCTAGGAAGTAACCTTTGTAAGTTAATGGGCAGGACACCCCTCTGTGTGCACCGTCCCTAAGGTTCAGAGAGTTAACTCAAAGCCAGCCACACAAAGGGACCCTGCCCTGGCCGGAGGACTGTCCCAGGTGCGGGTCTGAGCATCCCAGAACTAAGGGCTGATCTGCCAAAGCCCTCGACCCCAGGGGGATGCCAAGCCAGCTTTTAAACTATTTAATAACTTTGAAACTGAATAAAAATCCCAAGTATTGAGTTATAAAGATTTTAGTTTCAGAGTATCTCAACACTCTAAAGGCCACTTAGGCACTAAGTCATTTGTTGACTGTCAGGACTACAAGACTCACAGAATGTGAACTTCGCTTAATCTGAACCCCACATCACTAAAAAGCTGAAATAGCTGTAATCCTTCGACCAGAAACGCTCTTGACCCCAGGGTTGTTGCTGGTTTTTGTTGTTGTTGTTGAACTGGTTCTCTCAGGGTGTGGTGGAGGAAAGTACAACATCTCCTGCTGTGTGGTACCATCCAACAACTGACTGATGCTTGGCCTCTGGATGCGGCAGAGGCACATCACTCAGAACAGGGCACTCTAATTCGATAGTTTTCATAAGCACACGTGTCAGGTAGTTCTCAATGTTACACAAAATGTTTTTGTTAATGTATTGCTCCATGATTCTGAAAACACTAGTATGCTTGTACATGTGTGTGCGCATGCACACACAGACCCTGCCACTTAGGTTCCCATCTTTGCTAGTAAATGACACGGCAAAGTGATACGCTGGAGAAACAGCAGGGCACGACTCTTAGTAGTCAATCTGACTTGGACATAACTAGCTGTGTGGCCTGGGCAAGGTACCTGGCCTCCTCTCTGTCCCTCAGTTTTCTTAGCTGTAAAACAGAGATGAAAATGACAGACCCTACCTCATGGGTCTATCAGAAGGAGTGCACGAGTTAGTATTTGTAAAGCACCTTGAGCAGGGCGAGCATGTGGAAAGCACCTGTCGGTAATCGTTAAGTAGAAACTGCGTTAAACAGGTCAACAAAGCAACAGGGATGTTCTTTATGCCTAACGCTTACATCATTTTGGAAAAACATAAAAGGAAATGCCTAAGGCAATGTTTTACTTGCAAACGATGGACATCACCCTATAGACAACTTAGAAAGATTGTCCCAAAAACACCAAGTGTCTTAGCGAGAGCGCAGATACTATAGCGTCAACCACGAACTGCTTAGAAGAGGAGCCTGATGAGTGAGAAGCCCAATTATGAATTATTCTAAAGAAATAAAATTTATATCTTTGAAATAATGTGAACCTTACAGATTAAGTTACGAATATGCAGAATAATAAAATTTTAGAGCTAGACTGAAGCAGGTTCATTTAGCCCACGTATTCACACAATGCCTACAGTACAAAATGTGATTTACATCAAGGTCCACTAATATATGAAAATTGCTGAATGACATATTTAAGAAGATTTTATTGAAGAGTTATCATGTGTCCTAAATAATGAGATTATCTCCTTAGATAATTCCAATACTGATGTATGTCAGATACAAAGATACATGGATATGCACATGTACATGCACACACAAACATACAATCAAAGTGCAGGATGAAGAGACGGAGGAAGCAGAGATAAGACTTCCACTGGACCTTCCACAATGACCCCAATCTTTCTCCCAACTATTTCAACTGCTCCCACCCGCAACACCTCCTCAAACCCTCCACCCATCACCATGCTGAGCTCCCCACAGGAAGTTCGAGTCACAGAACCCAGAGGCCACCAGACAGCGTCCCCTCACTTTCTTGCCTCTTCTTCCTTGGCAAATCGGTCATACCTCCCTCTACCTGGAGTAGAAGCCCTAACTCTCTTCAGGCCAGAACTAATTAGTACCTTGGCTTCTTCAAAATGTCTTTCCGAACTGGCTCACAAAAATCTTTCCTCCCCATTCACAAAAATCTCTAAGTCTGCTATGCAGATGGGTCCTCTGCAGTCCTCCTACCAATCTGATATTTGAACTGAAGTTTTTTTTTTTCTGGGGTTTCCTCCTTGCTTTCTCCCATCTTTCCAGCCACTCAGTCTCAGTCCCTTTGTGGACTCTGCTTCTCTGAATTTCCTTAGATGTGATGATCTTTTCGTCTTCCTCTAAACACTTTCCCAGGGGACTCTCACCCACTCTCATTAATTCAACTTCCTTCTGCCCTCTGTTGAGTCCCAAATCTCTCCTTTCTGGCCCCAACTTCTGTTCTGAGCTCACTACTTACTGCCTGGTTGACCCCTCCATCTCAGTGTTCCTCATGGGCACCTCAAATGCCAAACTAATTTGTTCCTCTAATCAACTGTAATGGCTTAAAACCAGAAATCCTCGTTTTCCTTTCTGTTGGTTTCCTTGTATCAAGTGCTATCAATTCTACTCCAAGCACACTTTCACATGATCCTTTACCCTGCACCCCTCTAGCCACTATCTGGTATATGAAAGCCACATGGTCTCTCACCTGTATCACTGCAGTAACCACCTTGCCTCCAGGCTCACTCCTCTCCAAACCATTCTTTAAGTGCTACTGTCATCTTAATACAAAGCAAATCAGATCGTGTTGCCTCCCTGCCTAGATGGTTCTGAGGTTCTCCACTGGGGAGAGGCACATGAGTCAACTCTCCATCTCTCCAGGTTCACTGTTTACTTCCTCCTTCCCTGCACACCACACTTGGACATAATTCAAAGATGAAAGGAACAATGGTCAGTTTTATTTAATGGCCATCAAGGATGAGCCCACAGTGTTCTGGGTTACTTTATGTGTATTCATTTAGAGCTCACAAACATTTAGAGCCCTGCAATGCAGGTAGAATTGCCATTTTAAAGATAAGGAGATCAGAGAAATGAAGTAGCATTTCCAACATCAAATCTAAGACACCAGAGCATAAAGCCATGTTTGTCTGACTCCCAAGTCCATGCCTCCCTCCCTGAGGTTCTGCAGCCCTTCCCTTGAGCTGTTCTCTCCTAAACCTTCTCATATAATACCCTAAAGACCTTTTCCCCTCCCTGACTCCACTCATCCTTCAGCACTCTGCTGACAGTGCTTCCTCTAGATGCTTTCCCACCACCACCAGACCACCTGGGCTGGGCACCCCTCTGTGTGTTCTATGCCCATGTTCGCCCTCCACAGCACCAGTCACTCTCCATTGTCGTTTCTGGCTCAGTTTTCTATGTGTCTCTAGGGTCTAGACTGCAGGTGTCTTGGAGGTACAGACTGGATAATTTTCTTGAATCAGCAAATGAAGAACAGCTCCATCTCGGGACTAGAGTACTCACTTCTCCTAAAGGTGGGAAGTCATCTACCTCCATGACGACACAGGATCCTCTGTGAGGGAGACCACAGTGTGGCCACAGCAGCTGTGTTACGGCACAAAGGGGCATGCTGTGTGGCAATGAGCTGGCGACAGGGGCCTGCACCACTGGGCAGTGAAATGCTGACACATGCAGAACACACGAAACGGGGCATGGCAGGCAGATCAAGGAGCCAAGTTCATGTGGACAAGGCCGCAGCGCGGCAGCACAGTGGAGTCAGAAAGCTCAGTGCTGGGCTGCAGCTCTGCCACTGATGAGTTGTGTAAACGTGGCCAAGTTACTTACAGAGGACAATCACACATACTGGCTTGATCAGGACAGCCGTAGTTTATCCCTGTTGTCCTAGAATAACCAATAATAGTACCCCCTTTCATAATCAATTAAAATGTATAAGCCTATCACCTTAAGCTTAGCCTCCCTAAGCTTCAATGTCTTCATCTATAAAATTCAGATACAGAACCTGCCCTTCACTGTGGTGCTATGAGGAGTAACACCTGTAAAGTACTTAGCAGGTAGATGAACTCAATAAATATTAAGTCACTTAACACTTAAGAGTCTCTAGGCTTTAACTTCCCATTTTCAATGACGGTCTTACTTCCTAGAAAGGTTTGTTAGGATCAAAAAAAAAAAAAAAAGCATTAAATAATGTAAGGGCCAGGCATGGTAGCTCATGCCAATAATCCCAGCACTTTTGGGAAGCCCAAGTGGGAGAATCAATCGAGCCCAGGAGTTCGAGACCAACCTGAGCCATATAGCAAGACCTCATCTCTACAAAAAAGAGGAATAAATTAGCCATGTGTGGTGATGCATGCCTGTGGTGCCAGTTACTCAGGAGGCTGAGGCGGGAAGATGGGTTGGGCCCAGGAAGTCAAGACTGCAGTGAGCCATGATTGTGCCACTACACTCTACCTTGAGTGACAGAGTGAAACCCTGTCTCACAAATAAATAAATAAATAAAATGAAGTAATATTACTAGAGGAAAATAAGCAGTAAAAGTTTGTGAAAGGAAGTAATATAAGTGAAATCTCTAAATATGAAAGCTCCACAATGTTTTTTTAATCTTAAGGAGGGCAAACTATGACCTTGATAAAGGAGGCAGGTTTCGGTCTGCAGCCTCCTTGGGCCACAGAGAAAGGACATTTGCACTGGCATACCTTGACTAGGAATGAATGAAAGGCCTGCTGGAGTGCAGAAGTGGAGGGGAGGCTGGGTTGCAGGATCACACCTGCCACCTGCTGAACTCCCAGCTCACAGATAGTCTCCATGAAACCATAAAGGCCACTCATTTTGCAGAAGTGTCTTTGCCTTATTCACACAGCTAATACAGGGTGGAATGGAATTCAAGAACTTTGTGTGGAATTCTGAAGCCTGTGAAACCCAGAGCACTGATCAGCAAGAGCAGGCGTGCTCACAGGGGGATGCCCATACGTGGAAGGCACCAGGCTGGGAGACAGGAAAGCATCATCATCACTTTTCCAAGACCACCAGGGGTCACGGAGACACAAAGACAAAAAGCAAAACTATGAAAAAATCTTCCTCTCTGACCTCAAAGTCTTCACAAACTAATGTTCCATAGAAAGAAAAAGAAGGTGCAGGTTAGGCACAGTGGCTCATGGCTGTAATCCCAGCACTTTGGGAGGCCAAGGCAGCTGGATCACTTGAGGTCAGGAGTTTGAGACCAGCCTGGCCAACATGGTGAAACTCTGTCTCTATTAAAAATACAAAAATTAGCTGGGCATGGTGGCGAGTGCCTGTAATCCCAGCTACTCAGGAGGCTGAGGCAGCAGAATCACTTGAATCCAGAAGGCAGAGGTTGCAGTGAGCCAAGATCACATCACTGTACTCCAGCCTGGGCAACAGAGTAAGACTCTGTCCCCCTTCCTCCACCCCTCAAAAAAGGGTACAGCTTTTAGTGGGATCGATTTTTTTACAGCAAGACTAAAGTAGAAGGCAAATGACCATGGAGTTAAGAACACAGGTGAACCAAATCATTCTCTATGAAAGCGAGAAAATAAACCCACTTTGGATCTCAGAACAAAAACTGGAAAATGCCAACTTTATGGTAGAATTCTGCTCTGTCGATATGTACTTGGCCATAAAAAGGAATGAAGTTCTGAGATACATGGATGAACCTTGAAAACATTATGCTAAGTGAAAGAAGTCACTCAAAAAAGGCCATGCATTATATGATTACATTTATATAAAATATCCAAAATAGACAAATCTACGGAGACAAACAGTAGACTAGTCGGGGAGGGGAAGGAGTAGGAATGACTGCTAATGGGTACAGGGTTTCTTTTGGGGGTGATGAATATGTTCTAAAATTGACTGTGATGATGGTTGCACACATCTGTGGTTATACTAAAAACCACTGAACTGTACATTTTTAAAAGGTGAATTTTACATGTTAATTGCATATCAATAAAACTTACTTTAAAAAATAAGTTTTCCATTAGAAATTAAAAAGTCAAAGGCCAAGGTCAAGAAAAAACCCTATGGGATAGACTGGAATTGGAAATTTAAAGTAATTCATGATTTCTGAAATGTCTGTTTCCTAGCTACACCTGCTAAATGGGCCTAGAAGCAATAACACTGTAGCAGCAATGAGCACACATGGTGTCCAGACCTTGGTTCCAGTACCATTTGCCACTAAAAGGAATCAGGACTCCCTGGAGAAATGGCTATCCAGGGTTGAGGCAAAGGTACAAGATGAGCCTGGAATATCTTATTGTGCCAAAGAGCAAAGGAATTCTCAAAACAAAATGAAAGGATGGAGCATGTCACAAGAACACAAAACCAGTGTCAAAAGACTGCCACTACCCAAACCTAGGACAGTTTGAGCATCAAAATATTTAAGCAGAGGCATGAACTAGGTATCACTGGAAAAGCAGAAATCCAGGAATCTGTACTGAAAATGGCTGGATGGACAAACAGATGGACAGATGGGAAGAGAAGCCTCTCCCTTGAAGCAGAACACCTACTGACAAAGGGAGAGGAAGTATGGCAGGGTTGGAAAACCACCATTCTGTGACCAAAAATAATAAAGATTGGTTCAGGTAAGCCTGATCAACAGATGCTAAATCTGGGGGTGGGGATAAAGCGCAAGATATCTACATGGTTTTAAAGTACCTGCCCAGAGACGGCCTGTTAGTTGCCAAGGGAAAATGAGTAAACAGACAGTGGAGAATCCAGGCAGCACCTTGTCCAGTAATTAAAATCAACACCAGCAACAAGAGTCAGATGATACTGCCTGCCTCTCGATTTGATGCCTTGAAAAAGGCAAGGGAACACTCCATGTAGTACTCTGGCTGTAAATGTTTAACTGAATCCTTTGGGCAAATCCAAAATGAGAAACATTACGTTATTATTTTAAAAAAACAAAAACAAAACAATAAAAAAAAAAACCTGACCCTGTATTCTTCCAACAGTGTCAATGTCCTGAAAGACTGAGAAAGGCCTAGGATCTGCTCCAGATTAAAGGACATCGAGACATGCCAACTAAATGCCATGTGTCAGCCTGGAGTGAAACCCATACCACAGACAAACACGCTGTAGTGGACATTACGCAGCCACTTAACACCGCTGGAATATGGTCAGTTAATTAGAAGAAACATATCAATGTTAAATTCTTTATTTTGACAATATTGTGGTTACACAGAGAACAGCCTTGATTTTAGGAAACACACAGTGGAGTATTAGGGAGAAAAGGCAGAATGCAGACAACCTACTTCCAAACAATTCAGAAAAAATAATAAAGGACAATGACCAAGGATATGCAGAATGTGAGAGAATACTGGTTTAAAACTGATGAATCTGGCTAAAGGGTAGATGAGAGTTTTCTGTATTATTATTATTCTTATTATTGTAATTATTCTGTAAGTTTGAAATAAAAGTTAAAATATACACATGTATACACACACATACATATACACACGTATATATATACACACACACATATATGTATCTATAAAGTCAAAGAACAGATTATAACACAAGGCTAAGGGTAACAGAGTCTGCTTCTTAAAGGGCTTTTCTGACAAAGTTCCTGCTTCAAATACAATGCTCCTTCAAGGCTTCACTTGATTCCTTTCTTCTCTCTACTCCAGAAGTCCCTGAGCAAGGTGATGAAGTTGAAAACTGAGGAGGTTAGGAGAGCAATGAAGTGACAAGTAGAATGCACAGCGAAGACGCACTCAGTGCCTGCCCAGCTAGCAGGAGTGGTTGTGCTTCCCCTGACCCCAGGAATGGCAGCAATGGAACCAAGAGTCAGTGACTGACTAAAATGAGAACAGCTCCTTCTCCACACATAGCAGTGTCTGAGCAATGTGAAAAACTGGCAGCTGTGGTCAAGAATTTGTGCTGGCTAATTAAGGGATGAGATCCTAACACTATATACAAAAGATCAGGGCTTCCAACATAGAAACTTCCACGGAGAACACACCATGAGTTACCAGGATAAATCGTAACATCAGCTCAGTGGCCCCTTCACTTGGGTGTCTTAACAAGGACAACGTAGCTTTCAAAATGACCTTCCACAAAGGCACTAGGGAAGCAATTCCACCTGTCAGCTGTCCTGTATTTGAATGGGCCATTACACTTTACAAGTGCCACTTCCTTTGTGCCTCGTAACAAGAGTGACAGCATGAAGGAAGGGAAGAAGAAACAGAAAGAGGTAAGAAAAGATACAGTCCTCCACAGACATAACCAATACACTCAAGGAACTGATGTCCTACACAAGCTTCTCAACATACCAGTATTTCCATGTGTAACATTATCATTTCTAAACATTCCACAAAAAGAAGAAGAAAAAACAAAAAGAAGAGAGAAAATAACAAAATATCTACCCCATTTCAACATCCCTGGGTGAAGCAGAACAGGAGGTCTGACAATCAGGGCATCTAAGGTTCCTTTAGTGACATGAAAATCCTGTACTCTCAATTATTGCTGCTACTTTTCTATAAATTTGAAATTATTTCAAAGTAAAAGCTGGATTTCTTTAATCTTACTGGATTTTTAAAATTTTTACTGATATTTTAAAACTGAGTCTTCTTTCACATCTTCCAAGCATATGGCACTGATGCTAACACAGCAGCTGCTCAATAAACTCTCATTCTATTAAGAGTAAATCTTCCAGAGGCAAAAGCAAGATTAATTAAAATGTTTTAAATTTCAGTTCCCAGATGTAGCTCACTGTATTACTTGACTTTTATGACTTACAGATGAAGCTTATAACCAGAATAGACACCATTTTACAAGGAATCCTATTCCTACCTCACTCAAAACTAAAAGGCAGAAACTGATTTGGAACTGAACTACATTAAGAGCAGCAAACTATTCAAGTCAGTATTCCCCAAAGGGAGCTGAACAGAATATACTCGTCCCAGAAAATCTTGGTCTTAATGATTATGAAAAAACTATATCCATACTCAAAATACCAGCAAGACTTTCATCAGTTTTGATATTGAACTTTGAAAATCAAATCAAATTTACCTAAACTCCAATGGGCAATAATAATACAACATACGTATATGGTGTTATAATTAGGCTGCAAATCATTACCTTCTTTGAGTCAAGTAGGTCTGAAATTATGACCCATCCTAGGAGATAAGAGAACTGAGATTTCAAGATGTTTCCAAGACTGCCCAATTAGGAGGTGGCAGAATGAGGGCTTGAACAAAGTTCTTTTGGCTCCAAGTCCTGCTAATAATGTGACTCTTGCTTAGCTGATAAGTAACACTCCCTAGTTGCTTTACTTACTCACAAAGTTTCCTGAACTATCACCAGACTCAGTGTTGAGACAAATGCTTTGGTTTTTTTGAGGATGACACTACACATAATCCCCAGTCTGGTTTTCTCGTTTCAAAGTGCACCTATGGCAAACAAGACAAAGGAAGCTGGCTATTCAACTCCTGATTCGTTCTGTTTTCATACCTTTTTTTTTTAACTTCTTAGAATAATCCATTCATTTTTGGTATGCTATCACCAGGTAGCAGGAAGATAATCATAGAAAAGTTAGGCTAAGGTAAAAAGCATGCATTCTCTCTGAGTTTCAGGAGTGATTTTTTTTTTCAGGAGTGATTATTAACTCCAACCACCTACAATGTCACCCACAATCTATAATCAAATATTTTTACACTTTAATTAAAAGATTCATAAAAATAGCTAACCTTTAAAAAAAAAAAGCAAAGTCAAAACGTCAGCAAATTTTAAACAAAGTATACACTTAAAATAAAGTCCTTTACACAGCCTTTTAAAAATACGTATATCTTTCATATGCATTAAATTTTCCTACCTGGGCACAGTGGCTCATGCTTGTAATCCCAGAACTTTGGGAAGCTAATAAGGTGGGTAGAACACCTGAGGTCAGGAGTTCGAGACCAGCCTGGCCAACATGGCGAAATCCTGTCTCTACTAAAAATACAAAAATTAGCCGAGTATGGTGGTGCATGCTTGTAATCCCAACTACTTGGGAGGCTGAGGCAGGTGAATAGTTTGAACCCAGAAGGGGGAGGTTGTAGTGAGCCAAGTTTGTGCCAATGCACTCCAGCCTGGGGGACAGAGCGAGACTCAGTCTCAAAACAAACAAACAAAAAACACAAAAACTTCCTATAACTGTTCACTTTGTTTACATCTAAAACATAGGTGTTGATTAGAATATTAACCTTTATAATTCACCCTGGTTGAACTTGCTGTCAAAACATCCAAAGTGGTTTATTTTCAAATGATTTCAAGTTTTAAAACCTGTAATAATTCCTTGAGAAGTGGTCTCCTTTCACTTAATCCTTTGAGTCTCTCTTGGCTGTTTTGAGCCACTTAAAGGCCCCTCTCATTTTCCAGCCTGGGGTTCCATTCTCTACTGCCCCATTCCCTGGAGAATGTCCTGGGTCAAAGCCCACTCTTTTCACTTGCTCATGTGTGTTGTTTGAAACCAGAAAAGCCCTACTTTTCTCCACCTGGAGGAGGTTATTTCCCCTGCAGTTACCATGGTCCTGGGAGTAGAGGTGAACACCCACCTTGCCTTAAATGGCTTACCTACACAACTGTATTCATTTCTTTTAAATAGTAACCTCTTTGTAGATTATCTTAGCAACATGCACTAAGTGGGTTCTTCAAAACTTGAAAGAGAAATTAAAGAAACAACCTCCCTCACAATAAGGCAAATAAAAAATGAAATGGTATAATAAGGGTGAAAAATAACTGTCACTCCAGAGTTCAGTAACAGACTAAATGATAAATTTTAGTTGAGATCCATATTCAGAAATGAACCCTAGAGACTGTGCCACACAAAGTTAATTATAAATGTTATCTCTAACTTCAGATAAGCAAGCTAAACCACCTCTGTCACACGGGAACCAGTGTCATTATCTGAGGAGCACAGAGGATGCGAGCTAAATGGGGTGCTGAAGCAGACCACCTGGAACTCAACCTAGGCTCCACTGTCTACTTGGCTAACTTCTTTGTGCCTCGGTCTCCTCATCTGTAAAATAGTAATACTGAATTGTACCTACCTAGCACGGCCATTGTGCTAACTAAATGCGTCCATTAAACCAATTACAGCAGAGCCTGGCACACACGCTTTAAAGCACTCAGCAGATGGTACTGATTATTATTATTGCTCGTCTTTTCTCCACCGTTCTAACTTACTATTCCCAAGTTTCAAAACCTGCAAAGTACAGCTGCTTTATTAGCCTAATTGAATCTGCAGGTAATTTCACTCAAATGATATTTCAGCTGGTTGGACTGGCACACTCCCACGGCTTTTCCCAGTGTGGCAGGACTGATGGCGCTCATTTGCAGTGAGGTCTGTTCACAGTTTGGAGGGTCATGCTCCTTGTTACAGGGTCATTTGTTATATAAGAAACTTAGCACCCAGATTTCTTTTCTATAGGAATAGGTGCATTTGCATAGATCTCAACAACTGTGCAATTTCACTCTGTGTCATCAGATGTGATTTTACAGAGGTTTGAATGCTGGGCTGGGTTTTAGAAGCTATCGTACATGAGAATGCATGACCTCCCATTCTAATCCACGTGCTGGGTGCAGAAAGTGTGTACTCAAGTGTGTGGCAGATGCTAGGACTGTAAAGGACACAAAATGGCAAGGTTAGGTGTGTGCCTGGGTGGAGGGCAGGGGTGTTAAAAGAGGTATGCAGGTTAGAACTGTGGGAGCACACCTCTGTATCATCAGTCGCAATGAGAACAGAGCGGCACAAACTCCTATCCTCCTATTTCTTCAATGCACCTTCCATGGAGCTGCAGTGAACAGGAAAGATGGCCTGGATGCAGTTCCAGCTCTTCCCTTTCCCTTGCAAGCTCCTTGGCAGGCGTGCTAATGAGTGTAATGAGTAGGAAAGCATTCAAGTGCACCCAGCAGGCAAAGAAATGGAAGCAAGGATTTAGAGAATTTGTTCCAATCGCTCGAATTTTTATATCCAGGTATATACTGCTTTCAAAAAAAAAAAAAAAGCATCGCAATTTTCATATTTTCCTCATGACACAGATTGCAATTTCAAAGGTGCTTTACATGGATGTTTTGAAATTTAAGGGGCTGAGGGAAAAGGTCACAGATTGCTTTAAGAATCTGCTAAAAATTATAAGCCCTCTGACCCCTAGAAACTGTATATGTGCATATATATTAACACTGACTACAAAGAAGTTATCAATCTCCTATGGGCATAGCATCACGTCCCTTAAGTGTTAAGAGCCCAGCTTATGAATTTCTTCTCAACTGCATTTTGTCCATATTTTCAAAGGGCAGAGAATACAATATTATGGCTTTAAGTCTCTTTAATACACAGCTTTAGGAATAAGTATTTCGAGATCTGCAAATACACAGATGCAGACAGTCTAAAAATCCTGAGAAAGACCCTTGTAGGGTTCTGTTTTTAGAATGAGGACTTAGAGCATACTTATTTTGATAATTTACACCTGTTTCATCATTCCATACCTCTCGGAGAGTTTTCTTTCCTAAAGGGGCATATTTCTAAGAAGGGGTGGCTAGGACTTGCCTGGTACATAAGGTGTGGAGTATGCGCTGCAGCCAGCCAACTACACCTCTGCTCAAAGAAGGAAGAGGGATAAAGTATCTCAATGGGACACCTGCACCTGGCCACCAGGGGAGGGAGACATGGCTAAGAATGGCCAAAAGACTACAGCCAAATGTTTGAACATCCTTTCTTAATTTAGTGTTATCAAGTTCATCCTCTTTCTTGGAGCATCACAAGAACATGCAGACTCTACTGGACCCACAAACAACAAATGGGAAGAGTCAAGTGTGGAGACAGAGAGCCTCATGGAAAACAATTATGTGTTTATTCAAATGAAACTGAGCTACAAGAGAGAAAGAGTAATTTGGGGGTGAGGGTAGAGAAAGGAAAGGATTCAAAATTAAAAAGAAGTGCCTTTCGCTTGGACTTGCTGGGTGATGTTTGAGATGTTATTGTTCACACACATCATCTCATGAACAATAGTGGTCTAGGGCTTCTGGAAAAATATTTGGACAGTGGACAAATACCGAGTAATGCTTATCAAATTACAAACCAAACTAAGCATAAGTACACTGCAACATTCTTCCAAGTATCCACAAAGCACATGAGCCATTTTCAACCATCACAGACACAGTTATTTCAGCTCTTTATACCGTACAGTCATTATGAAAAACACAGGGAGACAGCTTCACTTACATGGTTAATGAAGAGACTCTTGCGTTTTTCTCTCACTGTGAAAACAAAAGATGCAACAGAAATGTTACATGCCTGCATGCCAACCCCTGGCAGGTGGCTGAGGACTGGGCCCCTGTGTCGTGGTCCCATCCTTCCACCAACCAGCATACCCACTTGCTCATTTATCAAACATAAGAATATGGGACCTGCACAAATGCAGATCTGAATGAACTTGGCTCACAAAGGGAAATATACACCCATTTAAACAACAGCACCCTAACAATATAACTGCAGCTGAAATCAATTAAGGGGTAACAGATTCCATTAACTGAATAAAAAAGTAATTAGTAACCGTCATGAAACTCATATGCATCTATTAGTTTAACATAATTAATAAATAATAGGACTATCTATTCCCAACCCTACCAGACCCATAAAGCTCCACAGCATATAAGGGAAATATAAATAACAACAACATCTAGAAAGCATTGAGATCCAGGAAGACGACGTACATCAGCAGCGTTACTTATCATGGAAACCCATTATTCTCCATGCTGGGTGCTGGTGAATACAGTGGGCTTCTGTCTGGGAGGCCCCTGGAGCTCCTTGTGGCACCCACCCCCAACCCCACAAGGCTGACAGAGGTCACCATAATTGATACTGCTCTAACAAGGTGGCTTCTCACACTGCTGTCCGTACGCATGGCCTGTGTTGAGCAGCTCAGCCTCCAGTGTCCCCAGACATCAATGTTTCTCAGAATGGAAGCCTACAGCCCCAGAGAGGTAGAAGGGTCAGTCACAGGGAACACGAAGAGCTTGCAATAACCTAGTATCACTGAACTTTGCATTTCTTTTCTGAAGGCTCATTTTGTGGGTACAGATTAATCCATCAACACATTTATTCGTTACTGTAAACGACATGAAAAATAGGTTTCCTTCAAGGAGACAACATCCTAGGTCCCCAAGAATCAACAATGTTATCTTGGGGTACCCTAAAACAACAGTGTACAAAAGATAGAGGAAGGTTTTCTCCTTACAGTCCATGCCCCCACAAAGCAGATTCACTACTGTTTTGAAAGCCTTCCTGCTGATCTGTTGGAGGGATGATGGAACTGTTTTTCTAACACTCATACGCTGTTCTTAAGCTCACAAAAAAACACTTCTCTTTTCCATAGAAATCTTGTCCTCTCTGGAATGAAAGCTGCTTTCCACCCTTGATATCTCAAAGATAACAAAAGCAAAAATGCAAAAGCAAAAATTTGTCTGAGGATACTGTTGGGCACTTTAAAAAGAGACTGACACACAGAAGGTAGCTCGATGGACCGATGTGCAGGCGATCAGCCCCCTGCTGTCACAGGACAGGGCACCCTGGCCATGCCTGAGGCCAGACTACCACACAAAGAACATGAGTGCACAGACGGCAGCGACAAACTGGTCTGCTATGCATAGCATGGAGGCAGAGGGATTACATTTTACCTGACTCCAAGGAAGCATCCACATGTAAACCACAGCAAAACAAACAGGATGGTCTGGCTGGAAGCTCTGGGTTTTAACTTCCTGGCATGCATGCATGCATACATACATACATACATACATACAGTGTGTGCATGCACGTGTGTGTTTTCTTTAAATCAATTTATACTAAACTATTATGCATGCAGCCAAGGACAGGGATATGATGATAATTCTATGGTGATTTCCCACTGACTGAAGGGATGTGGAAACCCTTTCTACATGGGCCACAGAACTCACAGGGTACCCACAATATTCTGAGATGACAGTCCTTCTCAGAGCATCCCAGTGATAGGTTTGTGCAAAAGAGACTTGTGTCTCCCAATTGTGGGGACCACCGCATATACTAAGGTCACCTCAACACCCTACATCAGCCCCTGCCTTCAGCAAATGAAAGATATCCATGCCTCAAAAAATACCAGTGCTTCCTATATGGGTACTACTGAGAAGATTAGGAAATATTCACACATAGAAGTAATGGCTGAGATGCATAACCTTCAATAAGTCTGACCAAGAAAGCTGGTATGGTTTGGCTGTGTCCCCACCCAAATCTTATCTTGAATTCCCATATGTTGTGGGAGGGACACAATGGAAGGTAACTGAATCATGGGGGCAGGTCTTTCCCATGCTTTCTCATGCTTTTCCCATGCTTTTCTCATGATAGTGAATAAGTCTCATCAGATCTGATGATTGTAAAAAGTGGAGTTTCTCGGTACAAGCCCTCTTCGCCTTGTCTGCTGCGATGTGAGACGTGCCTGAGATACCTTCCACCATGACTGAGAGGCCTCCCCAGCTACATGGAACCATAAGTCCATTAAACCTCTTCCTTTGTAAACTGCCCAGTCTGGGGGTATGTCTTTATCAGCAGTATGAAAACGGACTAATACAAAAGCTTTCAAACAAACAAACAAACAAAAAACTACAGCAAACACAGAAGACTATTATAAATACACATGCCATTCTTGTCTGCCACCTACAAGGATCAATCTCAGGGAGGAATCAGGTCATTTTCATGAACTCCAACTGGCTGCAATCAGAATGGTGAAGAAAAACGAAAGTTCACGAAGACTATTACAAAACACCTGAAGGTAAGCTATCTGCATCTATTACAGAATCTCTCAGGCATTCACTGCTTCTATGCAAATGAACACCTACACACTACCCCATTTCCTCAGAGCAACCTGGGGCTCCTGGGGCCTGAGTCAGGTGCCACTTTCCTGTATGGTTTTGTAATGCCCCTTCTAAGATAAGAGGGTCTTCGGCAGATGAAGTCTGCACAGTTTCTGAGAAGATTTTCCACACATGAATCCCTATGGCCGACTGGCTTTTGGAGTGTCTTCTGCGCCCCCAAACCAACAACCTATCCCGACATAAATGGGGAGAATTCCTGATATCCGTGTTAGGCCAAGGGGCCCACTACTTTGACCATCCTGCCTGGATTGGGGGGACACTCTACCCTCTCTGGGCCAACTCCTTCTCCTGGAATCTGGAGTTGGGACATACTCGAAGGGCTCTGCTCAACCTTAACTGAGGGTATGATGTGTCAACCTCAGACTGGGGTGGGGGCTCATCTCCTGCTGTGCAGGAAAGAATGAAGCGGCAGATCTGACTGCCATCCTTAAAGCACCTGTTGTGAGGCTGGCCCTTGGCTGGTATCTGGGAACTTGGATTTAGAAGGGCTCCCTTCCATTATTCCCTAACTGGTAAAAGTGGCTCACTGTGCCTAAGCTGTCTGAACAAACAATATGCTCTATGCCGCATACAGTATGGTTTATTTCCTTCTGGGAGTCTGGAACTTTGGTACTTAACAGGCAGACCCTTCTTACATAAGCGGTCCTCCATAAAAATCCTGGGTGCTGGGTTTCTATCCAGGAGTTTCCCTGGCTGACAACATTCCACAGGTGTTTTCACAACTCATTTGTGAATGGGGGGATGAAGTGCAACCTGTGCGGCTCCATGGGCGAGGACTCGCCCCATGCACCTCTTCCCTGTACTGAGTTTGCCTCATGTGCTTGCATTGTAGTAAGTTACAGTCATGAGTGTGACTGTATTTTGTGTCTTATGATTCCTGGACCCCCCACACAGCTGCCATGCAGAGAAGCACGGCAGAGGGAGATGGGCAGAAGGCAGGTGCTGCCTTAGTCCTAACGGCTTTTAGTACCCAGTTCCACCCATTTGTGAGCTGTCTGAGATACCCTCAGTGCCCTTAAAATTAATTACTCCTTTTCCCCTAAGCTAGCTGGAGCACAACCAAGATATTACTATGGTGGAATAAGATAAGTAGAATCTTTTTTTTTTTGAGACGGAGTCTCGCTCTGTTGTCCAGGCTGGAGGGAAGTAAGCTGATTCACTCCGCCTCCCAGGTTCAAGCAATTCTCCTTCCTCAGCCTCCTAAGTAGCTGGGAGTACAGGCGTGCACCACCACACCCAGCTAATTTTTTGTATTTTTTAGTAGAGACAGGGTTTTGCCATGTCGGCCAGGCTGGTCTCGAACTCCTCACCTCAAGTGATCCACCTGCCTCGGCCTCCCAAAGCGCTGGGATTACAGGCATGAACCACCACACCCAGTGATAAGCAGAATATTTTACAGTGGCATATCACCTGAAAAGACTGACAGAATTGCCCAAACCTAAATCTGGCTTTAAAATAAATTTGAAACCACTGAGGCTGATGTGGGTACAGCTCTGAAATTAAAAATGCTTTAGCTATTTTATGTAATGGTATAAGCAATATGCCAACTCATTCCTAATAGCTGGTTTCAGTCATCTTTAAAACTTCAGTATTTTTGGTCACTATAACATATCAATCAAAATCTCTGGAGTTTTCTGAGTTAATGTCTAACTGAATTAATTAATAATCATGTTTTGCTTCTTTAGGGAAAACAGGCAATAAATTGATATAGATCATAAATTTTTTCTTTCCTGGGAGAGGAATAATAGCAATCTCCTTTGACACAATCTATGATAGTTAAGAGGATTTTTAATTGGCTAAAGTGACAGTCCATAACGACGTAAACAGAAAAAATCAGCAAAAACAATACAGTTGGCATTAAAAGTCTCCTGATAAAATGGGGAGTTAAGAGAGTAAAAGGCAGTGCTTGCAATCTGAGGGACAAACAAAATTACACTTAAGTTGCTATGGGATACTCTCTTGCCACAATGTCACTCAAGTGACTCTTTAAAATACAACTTTCAACCTAGTGCCTGATTATTAATGAGGATTTATTAACAATCTAAACATAATTTCAGCTGATTCCTGTCATAGTCGGCATTTAAAAGACTACCTTGGTTTCTCCTCTTCCATTTCCAATTTTTTTTTTTTTTAGAGATGCGATCTCACTATGTTGCCCAGGCTGGTATTGAACTACTGGGCTCAAGCAATACTCCCGTCTTGGCACCCCTCAAAGTTTTGGGATTACAGGTATGAGCCACCGCACCTGATTCTCCTCTTCCATTTCTAAAATAGACCGACCTTCCAATGGCAAGTGTTAGCTACCACCAAGCCATAGGATGCTGGTGCTAAAAAGGTCCTAAGATACCTAAGATACCCAAGATACCCTTTCTTTGGCAAATAAGTGAAGAGCCCAAGCAGGCCAAGAAAGGGAGGGCCCAGAAGAAGAGAGGAGATCGCGTGAAGGACCCCTTCCTCTATACACCCGCCCTCCAACAGGAGCATCACTGGTGTGAACAGACACCTCTGGCATCTGCATAAAACGAGTCCCATTTAAAAACAGAATGACAATTAGAACCAGGTATCAACAGAGCTGTGCTATTCTACAAAGAAAATCTACTTAACTGATTACTCTGGATGTGAAGGACTGGCAGGGCACACAAGAGGCAGGCTTCAACTAAAGAATGATGTAATTTTGTTTGGATATACGAAGCTAATTGCTGAGGCAGCTCCAATGCAGATCACAAAGATCTGGCTGAAAAGAAAAGGTTTCATTTCCCTTTCCTTTTTACTGTGGGTAGCATAGATCAGGCCTTGAATAATAAAATTAAAAGTTCACTATTAACTTTTCTTATAGTAAATTTGAGACTACCACACAGTTCCTACAGTTTTCAATAATTCAGTGAATTCACACACTCAATTCAAAACAGCTGTTGAGCACCTGTTCAGAGTGCACATGGAGGCTCCTGCCCTGCTGAGCTCCTGCCCTGACAGGGAGGTCGTCATGAACACAAACGGCCAGGACACAAAGTGCACTGTAGCAGGAACATCACCCACACTTTGGAGCTCAGAACAAAGCATCCTGGTGTGGCCATTTCCCCCGGAGGCACACCTCCTGTGCTGCAGGAAGGAAGCTTCCAATTAGACCTCTGGCCTGCTCTGAACTGTCCCGGACCTGCACTTATTTCTAAATCTGGGCACAGAGGAACATGACATTCTGTGCATTCCAAGTGAAATCTAAATAAGCAAAGCCAATGAACAAAAATGAAAAGACACAGAAACATTTCTAAGATGTTGAGGGCACAGCCAGTCATGGGGAGGAGAAAATTCCAGGGAAGAGAACAGGGAGCAGACGAAGGAAGAACATAAGAAGAAAACCATTCAAAGAACAAATATCCATCTAAACTGCCAACTCACTCGAGAGGTTTTCTGTTTCCCATAGAGAATATCTAAGGCCAAAGGATTTCTTCAGAAGCACAGAAACTTCAACTAAGTGGCATCCATTTAAAACTTTTCTGCTAATTAGAAAAGAAATGCAAGCTTATTGCAGAAAATTTGGAAAACACAGAGCTGTATAAACAAGAAAATGCGACTGCAAATAAAAATTAAAAGCTTGCTTGGAAAACACAGAGATACATAAAACATACACACACACAGACTGAGTATCCTTATCACCCCTTATCTGAAATGCATGGGTTTAGAATTTTTTATCAGATTTTGAAATTTTGCATTATTTGAGCATCCCAAATCCAAAAATCTGAAATCCAAAATGCTCCAATGAGCATTTCCTTTGAACATCAGGTTGGTGCTCAGTAAGTTACAGATCCACCTTGGAGTGGTGGATTTCAAATTTTCAAATTTGAGAGGCCCAACCTGTTTAATCCAATAATCCAGAGACAATCACTATTAATATTTTGACGGGTATTCTTTGAGCCTCTTTTGTGTGCATGCATTCAAAGCAAGCATGACGGATACTTTTGCATATGAATGTATTTGTATATAAATACATGCAAGTATACATGTGCTCATATATGAACATGCCAACAAAAATATGCCCGTTTTTCTATTGGTGTGTTAGCATTTTCACTGATTGTATAATAATTCTTTAATACATAAAGGCATTAATCCTTTTTCCTATATATTGTGATATTTCCATCACTGATGATTTCATTGTTAGGATGCATTTTGACATGAGTTTTCACTTTTAGGCAATTTCCTCCATTGCTTCTACAAACTTACATGCCCCTTCCCCATTCTGACATTAAATATTCATGTATACTATTTCTAGATGATTATGATTGTATTTGTTACATTTACTCTACCACTAGTCAATCCATCAGAAATCTATCCTGACACATGGTGGAGGTGAGGTTATCATTTTATTTTTTAAGTGAGACTTAAAGTGTTGTGTATTCTATTATAACGAGCTGCTATCAAATGCTGGCTGACATAATTTCAGACCTGGCCTCCTCCTGGTTTGCTTCCAAGGTATGCTGAAGCAACTCTTTTTTTTTTTTTAATGTTTTTTTTTTTTTGTAGAAATCGTGGCGGGGGGATGGGGTCTCACTATGCTGTCCAGGCTGGTCTTGAACTCCTGGGCTCAAGCAATCCTCCCCGCTTAGCCTCCCAAAGTGCTGGGATTACAGGAGTGAGCCACTGTGCCTAGCTTGGAAGCAACTCTAAGATGTGGGGGTCCATGATCTATCTTTATCAAAGAAACACAGAACGACGGGACTGGGCACAGCAGTGCACAGAAGCCACCCTCTACTCTTGTCCTGGCATCCATCCCTTCTCCTCCTGGTCAGGCCCAGTGTTCTGGTGCAAGGTGTCACAGTCAGCACAGACAAGCTAGAAGACGGCACAGACCCAAGTCAGGGTAGAAACTCAATCCAACTGAGCAAATGAGAACCTACACTCCAGAGTAAGGATTGTATTTACTGAGAACTTATGCTGTCTTACGTACAGGGCTCGGTGCTTTGATGATAAGATTATGCATTTAGTCCTCCTGACAATCTCACAAAGAGGTACTAACTCCATTTTACAGTGATAAAATTGAGGTTCAGGGAAATCATGTGGACGGATCATATGCACCAAGATTATGTGGAGAGTGTTGGATCTAAGCCTCCAGCTCAGGCAGTCTGATTCCATAGGATTGCTATCTTCAGGCAATCATTCCAAGGCATTAACTATTCTTATATGGTGACTGCATCAGATTATCCTGAAATTCAGCTGCCTCCCTAGATGTCACAGGGCAGCCAGCTGAAAACATAAGCCACGTAAGGTAAGCTATAAACATGGTAAGCTATGAAAAGTATTTACAAGGTTGTCAGTCTGTGCCAACTGAAGGGGAAATGCAGGTGCTCAGAGTTTTTAAAAAGAGAACTGAAAAGTAAGAGTTTATGGCTACCAGCAGGCCACAAGTGCTGTTTAACAGTAAGACAAGGCTGTGGTAGATAGGGCATCAAACTCCCCCAGCCTGGGGGAATTATCCCTGCTAAACTCTATTCGGGATCTGTGTTCACTGAGCAATGTTCTGCCTGGGAACAGGGTGGGTCAGGAGAGAGGATATGATAAAAGGCATACTGAGAAAACTGACATTCTGGGTCTAAATGATTCATCTGAGTTTGTACTATATCGGCAGCTTTCTCCACACTGGAAAGCCCAAGAGACGAAATATTGGAGTTGGATGATGTTCCCAAGAAAAGTGAGCCACGGCACCCAAAGAGCGCCTCTCCTGTGCATCTGACTTACAGGGCAAGACCTGGCCAAGAGATCTGACACCTGCCCTCCCCTCCCCCATGCACCTCAAGAGAAGACTGCAGAGGGGAGAGGGGAGGGCTGGCCTGAGGGTGGCACGGTACGATGAGTTCTGACCCAGAATAGGAAAGCCCAAACACACCACCTGAGCCTACATCCTCCTGTCCCTAAATAATGGATGTGTTGTTTTCTAACAAAGCTAGGAAAGGTAGGAGAAGGTAAAGCTGCAACACAAAACAGAAAGCCACTACTCAGGAAGACTGCCACTGTGCCACGGCAGGTCTGCCCAGGGTGGGTCATGATGCCCTGCCTTCATTCTTTCATTCCCCTGTCCTTGTAAGTGTCTTCTATGTGCTAGCCACTACAGAGACTATGGAATGTGTATGGCACAGTTTCTATTCATGAGCAAGATGCAATCCAGCAGATAAACAGGCTATTTATTTCTATACCATAAAAATAATCACCTCCACACAGAGGAATATGCAAACTGCACTGAACGTAATGCCACTGATTTTCTGGCAAACCATTACTCTATGTGTCACTAAGAAAGAAAAAAAAAAAAAAAAAACACCAATTAAATTTTGGCAAGTCACTGTGCTGATTTCAGAGGTGTTCCAGCCAAGTAAAGGTGTCTATCAGAATCAATGGAATGAAGGGAAACAGGGGAGCATCACCTACGAGGCAGTCATTGGGTCAGTAGGGACAGAGGGCAGGTGTTGTGGGCAGAGCATCCCACAGGTGATGGTCTTGCAGGCCTGCAGGGTAGGGGACCCACAAGAAGGTGAAAAGGGCTGTGTGTGTGTGCTGGCATCTCACTGTTCCAGTGGTGAGGAAACAGACGGTCAGACAGGGAGGGGCCTAAGAGAAGCTCCACTTGCAGGCAGGTGGAAGAAAGGTGAGACAGGACATGATGGAAGCAGGAGGCTGGGAAAGGGCCTTGCCACAGACCAGGTGAGGAAGGAGGAGAGGAGTTCAGGAGATCGAGACCATCCTGACTAACACGGTGAAACCCTATCTCTACTAAAAATACAAAAAAATTAGTCAGGAGTGGTAGCAGGCGCCTGTAGTTCGAGCTACTCAGGAGGCTGAGGCAGGAGAATGGCGTGAACCCAGCAGGAGGAGCTTGCAGTGAGCCAGGATCGTGCCACTGCACTCCAGCCTGGGTGACAGAGCGTCTCAAAAAAAAAAAAAAAAAAAAAAATTAGATGATGAGGGAGAGAAAGCTAGCAGGAGAGGAAAGATGCTGACTTCTGATATGGACACGCCAACCCCAAGGGACAAGTATGATTTCCAGACTGGCTGCCTACCAGGCGGTAGGAAACACCTCTGGAATGCATGCTTACAGTGCCAGGACGGGGTGGCTCCTCCTTGCCAGGGGTCCTGGGAGAGGCTGGCTCAAGGGATCCCCAGTGAGGATCCCAAAGTACCTGTTACATCACAAGTAATGAGCAGACGTTGCTGAGGGCTCGCTGTGTGCCTGGGACTCACCCTACTGCTTCAGGAGAGCAACTGTCTGAGGAGACAGGTGTGCCCACTGTCAATTTACAGGAAGTTATGACCCAAGAGATTATGTGACTGTAAATCCAACTAATGGCAGGCAAGGGCCTAAGACAGAGCTGGGTCCTAGAGCCTTACCTAACTGGAAGCCAGAGGCTAGTTCCCTGCCACCGGGGTGGCCACAGGCTGGCGAGGGCATGGGCAGCCCAGCACGCACAAATGAACCTGTCTGCACACTCAACTACTCATGGCTTTTGAGTACCCACCCTCCTCCACACACCCCAAACTAGAGGGAAGGACAGGTGAGGTAGTAGTTTTTGCAATTCTTTTATTGAAATGGTCTGTCACAAGTAACTTAGGGCTAGACTAGAGCAAAGATCCCCAAACCAAGTATTCAAAGAGACCTTTAAAAGGGCTGAGGTGTGATGCAGGAACCACCTTCCTCCCTCATAGCTTCACAAAGAAAGGCAGGTACACCCGAGCTGGGACCTGCACCTACCTGGTGTGAAAACCTCCAGGGGCGCCAGACGAAAAGACAAGCAGCCACTGGGGTTGCGGTAACCACCTTCAAACCAGGTTCATGTGTCTTTCCTCTCCTGCCAGCCTCCTGTGGCACAACCTGGAGGCTTCTTTGTCCTATGGATTTTCCCTGGAGGGGTGCTGGAAAGACTTCTGGCCCTGAGTTTACAGATATCATAGTGAGGAAGGTTTCCAACAGGACCTGCCTCTTGAGGCGTTAGACTCCCAAGCAAAGCTCGGGGAGCAGTGAGGGCAGCAGAGCAGGAGGGCAAAGGGCAGGGTGGGAAGGTGCAGCAGACCGCAGACTGCAGTCCAGGCATGCATCCCCTGCACCTGTCTGGCCATTTATGATCAGAAGCACAAAGGCAGCCACGGGCATGCACATTAACATGTTATATGAATTGGAAAAATAAAATCAGACTTTTTCTGACAGAAAGTAAGACTGATTATAAGAAACAGGTGTGACAGGCAAAAATAAACATAAATATCTAATTAAAAAGAAAGTCAGACTGATTTGACTGACTGGATTGACTATGATGCCTGGCTTTACCAACAAAGTCATATGAAGAACCTGTAGCATTCTGAGGAAAATATATTTAAAACAAAAGAGAAGCTGAAAACATTAGTTCGGAGGAAAAGAGCAGGTGGGGGTTGCTCAATTCAACATATATTTGAGTTCTTTCTATGGGTCTGGCACTGTGAATGCCAGAGATATACAAACGTGAAGACTTGGAATAAATTACGATACAGTGAAGATCTCTGCAGCGACAGAGGGGCATGCAGACTGCAGTGGGGCAGCAGTCAGGGAAGGTGTTCTAAGATGAAGCCTAGATTTATTCTCCCAAAGCTCCCAACGGTATCAGGTTAAGCTAGGTGCCACCAAATGTAAACAGCAGTAGATATAATTAAAAGTCATGTGTTACATTTGGTAAACCTTTTTTGATGTACTTCCCAGAAACTGTAAAAATGAGGGACTCCTCTAACTGAGTAACTCTTTTGCAAATCAAATAGATTCCAGTTCTCTACTGTCAATAAAACTGAAAGGGAACAAAACTGAACTGTAGCTGATTATTAGGAGTTATTTTGGTTGATAAATCCCTTGGAGATTTTTCGACATATAAACTAGACGAAGTAGAAAGAATTCAATGATATAACTATAATAAAACTCTATTTCTATCTATTTATATAGATGAACAAAGTTCCTCAGCACTTACATCTATAAAAACAAAGGCTTGGCCGGGTGCGGTGGCTCACATCTGTAATCCCTGCATTTTGGGAGGCCAAGGTGGGAGGATCACGAGGTCAGGAGATCAAGACCATCCTGGCTAATACGGTGAAACCCCGTCTCTACTAAAAAATACAAAAAATTAGCTGGGCGAGGTGGCAGGCGCCTGTAGTCCCAGCTACTCGGGAGACTGAGGCAGGAGAATGGTGTGAACCCAGAAGGCGGAACTTGCAGTAAGCCGAGATCGTGCCACTGCACTCCAGCCTGGGCGACAGAGTGAGACTCCATCTCAAAAACAAAACAAAACAAACAAAAAAACAAAGGCTTTGATGATGAAAAGTGCCTCATTTCAGCAATAAGTAATATCCAACCACAGAAGCATCTCACCAAGAAATGTTTTTCCAAAAAGTATTTCACTTTTCTGTTTAATAATTATCCGTTAAAACGTACAGGCGTCCACCACCACGCCTGGCTAATTTTTTGTATTTTTAGTAGAGACAGGGTTTCACTCTTAGACAGGATGGTCTTGATCTCCTGACCTCGTGATCCACTTGCCTCGGCCTCCCACAGTGCTGGGATTACAGGCATGAGCCACTGCGCCTGGCCTAGGTCACATTTTTATAGAAAAGAATATGATAGTGTGATAAATGACTTTCCAAAATCAAAATATATTATACTACTATAAAATTTTATGGAGAAAATAGAATGGAAATACAAATTCAAGATGATAAAGGAGTGATATGAAATTTCCAACTGTTCGAGAGGAGCATGTTCATACATTTTTAAAGGACTGATGGGTATCAAATCACTATGGTATTAAATTTCATCTGAAACATTTGTTAAAGAAAGACAGTTTATTTTTAAAAATCAACATTTATAATACATCAGAAATTATGTGCTTTGATAAGGTAAAAAAATTTTAAGGTCAACATAAAAATGCCTGAGGGAGTCGTTTTTCAAAATTGTTTTCCATGGTATGTAAGCAAAGGAACAAAGCATGAAAATCACTGGTGTATGCTTAGGTCTTCCCTATGGCACCTGACATGCCCTGAGGAGACACACCGAGCAACTGAGGGCAGCTAGAGAAAGGGGCATCCCAGCATCTGCACACACAAAGGAGCTAAAGACAGCTGGGAATGCAAGTGAGGTGGGGAAAGCAAGGTCATGACAGCGCTCAGAGGCAAGTGATCCCGAAAGGGCAGCGGAAAGTTGCTCCTAAATGCTAGATAAACGGAGGACAAAAAGGGCAGTTGTTTCACCATGCAAAAGTTCAACACTGCCCAGGAACCAAAACACCACCCCAATGAGGACAGCTACAGAATATTTTTTTCAATTTCTGTATTTCTAAAATGTTGTGCAACAAAAACTATGACATATTTTTATTTCTGAATTTTAATGTTTCTACTTTGGCTTCAAGCCACTCAAGGGATGGACAGTTTTTATTCCTTTAATTATTTCAAGGGACTCCTGAGAAACATAGATTTCGCACACTTAGGGTTTTTTCCTCCAAATTCTTTGTTAAGACAATAAATCTCTAAAAATCATACTAATTAAAAGGAAAAAGATGTGACTTGGCTGCTTTCTCATATTATTTAAGAATATTAAGCTCTCACATCTTTGACAATGAGTAACTAAAATAAGTACAGAAAAGGAAAGGACACGAGGAACTACAATTCTTCCCCACAAGTAATGAGAGTAGCATGAAAAACCGTGGCAGGCCTCAAACTTCTCTCTGGCCTGGCAAACTTCTCCACCCCCAGGAGGAACTCTTGGTCCCTTCTTTGCTGAACGGCTCCTGTACAAAGTCTGCGATGCCATCCTCTTTGTGTGAAGAAAGAAAGCAGTCACTCTGGTTTTGAATAAAATACCCTTATCTTCAGCCCCTGGAGGGGTCTGATGAGCAGGCTACTTACTCAGTTTGTTGGAGTTTCTATTCTCCTGCTTGGAACAAGAAAAAAGTTCCATGTCCAGCCTAAATCTCTTGGATATCCAGAAGGAAAAGGAATTCAGCAATCACGAAAACTCTGATGACATCATGCAGGTGCCATCTAAATCAGTCTAGTGAACAGCTGGGAGGTGGGATGCATGGCCGACAACTTGTCTGTCAGATCATAAAGTGCTGAGGGGAAAGAGAATGTGGGGTCTGCAGAAACACAGAGCTGTCAAGACCCAGGAGCTGCATGTCTGTGGTCCAAGCAACAGCTGCCCTAACATGACTGTCCTCATCCCAACTATGGCTTCCTATTCACAAATCGAATCTAAACTACTGTCGAAGTACATCAACCTGAATGAAGGAAAGAGATCACCAGATTCAAAAGAAAGGACTCTACCAGAAGTATGCATTACTGTCTCAGACTACATTTCTTCCAATTAGAAAAAAAATAGAGTAGAAGATCCACAGCTGTGGTCTTGTAATGGAAACGTAAGTTTATCCAAGTGATGAATTATCACAATCAAATCAAGAATGTTTCCGGGTTTTGTCATCTTCCTTCTTTCAACCAGTCAGGTTGGCACAAGGAATACTGACATCCAGTATCACATGTGCCTTTTCCTCTAGGGGCTAGCGGGTGGTAAAGACAAAAAGATGGTTTTAAACTCCACAGTATGGTTCAGACGATGAAGAAAGATCCACAGGCTACTCCTATGGGAGCTCACCAAGGGTCCACTCAACCCAGCCTGATGGGTCAAAGAGACCCTCAAGGAGGAAGTAACAGCAGGAGGAGTCTGGAGGACAGAAGAAATCAGCTGTGTGAAAAAGGGGAGGAGAAATCCAGGTGTGACGCAAGTGGCAGACTTGAGGAAGCAAGTGATTTCAGTATGGTGGAAGCTCAGAGGTACACAAAGAAGAGAGGAAGTTGCTGGGAAGGAAGGCAGAGGCTGGATCACTATGGGCCTCATATTCCATGCTGGGATGTTTGAAATTTAACTCTAAAGCAACTGGGGAGCCCTTAAGAAAGGTTAAGGAAGCCAGTGGCACAATCATATCTGATTCATGGGAAGTCCTGTTAGCTAGCGGCAGCACAGACCCGGGACTAGGGAGGGATGAGGTCAAGGGCAGGGAGCCCAGTCTAGAGGATGCTGCAGTAACACAGGTGGGGAATTGAGTCTGAACTAAGGCGGCAGCAACTGCAATAGGAAATAGTGGTCAGGTTCAAGGCTGGGTAAGAGATGAAACTGAGTACACCGGCCGGGCGCGGTGGCTCAAGCCTGTAATCCCAGCACTTTGGGAGGCCGAGACGGGCGGATCACGAGGTCAGGAGATCGAGACCATCCTGGCTAACACGGTGAAACCCCGTCTCTACTAAAAATACAAAAAAAAAAAAAAAAAACTACCCGGCCAAGGTGGCGGGCGCCTGTAGTCCCAGCTACTCGGGAGGCTGAGGCAGGAGAATGGCGGGAACCCGGGAGGCGGAGCTTGCAGTGAGCTGAGATCCGGCCACAGCACTCCAGCCTGGGCGACAGAGCGAGACTCCGTCTCAAAAAAAAAAAAAAAAGAAACTGAGTACACCTTGGAATGCCTGGATGCAATGGTGTGCTAGTAAATGTTTAACAGTCATGTGTTTTAAAAATGCTCTGATTTGTAGCATTTGCCAATTTCCATGGTGTAAATACTCTGACTATGGCTATTTCATGCCGCCAATACAATGTCACTGAACCTGCAGCTGGGAAGAAATGTATCTCCAGCACCGCCACCCGCCTCTGAGAAGAGGAGAGTCTAGGAAAATCCAAAGCCCTCCTTGGCTTAGGGACCTGGGCAGGGTAGACAATGCAGAAAGTTAACTGGAATTCTTAAGTTCTGTCTGGGACATACTGAGTCAGGGGAACCTACAGCCTTCACTGGAAAGATGTCCAGCAAGCAGTTGAATACATGCATTTTGAACAGTCCACAGAAAAATATGGTTAGTTAGACATGACAGTTAACACAAATGCCATGAGGAACTGTGTGCAAATCAAAAAGTTAGAGGGTAAAGGAGAGACCCTGGGAAATACTACATTAGAGGGACAAATAGAAGTTTATGAAGATGTCTGAGAAGGAGTTTTCAGAAGGGCAGGATTTCTCAGGACCAATTTGCCAAAAGCCAATTCACCAAGTAGCCAATTCTCTGATTATCATGTCACCAAATAATTAATTCATTAAAGTTACCAAATCTACTTATTTTTAAAATTGATTTTTTTCTAATTATTTATAAAGCAATTGTTCATTAGTGGCACTTAATTTCAGTAAATTGCCCATTTGAAAACAGAAGGCCAAAAAGTTTTTTAAAAGCACGGAATTCTTGGTGACAGCAAGTGCCACATACGTGGGCAATAGCCCAAGAAGAGAAAATGTCCTTAGGTCACTCTACCGCAATGCTCCACAGAATGGCAGTGGTAGGAGGAAGTTCCCAATGGGAGAGTGGACAGGGAGAGAGGTAGATATGGCATAGAAACTTTCACCTGAAGAGAGATATTGGTTATTTTCCCTTTTTCTGTGAGGCTCGTGTATGTTTACATGTTGAGTAGAAAGATCCATCATTTAAAAAGAAACTGAAGCAATAAACAGAGAGGTCAGAGTAACTGATGCCCTGATGTTCCAGAAGAGGAAAGGGAAAGACATCTAGTGCAAAGGTGACGAGGGAAGATAGAGTTCCCTAAGCTAAGTCTGGAACAACTCTGACTTAGGTCAAGTTTCCTTCTACCAGGACAACCAAGGTTTGGGAAATCCACTTAGAGGCTCTAATGCAATTTCATGGGAATCTTGTTAGCACATCTTCTGAATGAAGTTGGTCTGCACCCTGAGTTCACAAGAAGCAAGAATGAAGCCCGAAAGTAAGCCAACTTTGTTTCTTGTTTTTATAGCACTATCAGTAAGTGTCTGCAAAACTTGGTTTTGACCCTCATTTTTCATGGTTCTAAACACCCATCTTAATTGCCACTCTCCTTCCTTTGTATTATTCCACCCCTCCCAATGGCTTCCTGCTTCACCAGAGGAAAAAAAAATGTTTCTTTTGTATCCAGCACACCAAAAACTTACTTCAGTTTTGCCATTACTTTTAATGGCAAAAACCGAAATTACTTTTGCACCAACCTAAATACTTGATGCCTATATTAATTTATTCTTGGAAATGTTTACTTTTCATAAACACATCAAACTCTTTCAAATCAAGTCAGTGTCTTGCTTAACCAAAGATTCCCAACAATATTAAATCAGCACTATACCTTGCCAAAATTGTTATCTAACTGTTACTGAAGTGTTATCAATTCTCATATATGAACTTACTATCTTAAACATGTTTGGTTATTTTCTAGTCCATTTAGGATCTTCTCCAAATTAAAGCTTAGCAATTGCCCAAAAAGTTAGGAATAGAATCATGCAGGACTCCAGCATCCTAAAGTAATACCCTGGTCACAATGTCATAATTTAACAAGTTTTTCCTGCCACCTTTTTCTATAGGAATCCAATGAAGATGTGTGTCTGCCGCATTGTGTAAGTTTTATCTTTTCTCTCCTTTGCAGCCAAGGCCCAGGGAAGGGGCTGAAAAGAGAGAAAACCCCTAGGAGAAATTCCACACACACCTGGGATGAACCACAAAGATTGTACGATCTATAAGAATAAACTTAGATATGGTTGTTATTATTATAGAGGTGGCAAAAAAAAAAAAAAGAAGAAAACATCTGCACCTAGTGTACGGGTTCAATTCAGCTCTCAACTGACACAACAGAGCTAGTTAGTGGTACTTGTATTTAAGGATTATATTTTGCTTTCTTTTACATACTGTCTAAATTAACAAATACTTCTGATCTTATGGGAAATTATGCAAATATCAATTCTAAAAGGAAAATTTCTGACTCTTAGGGTAGAAACTCTCATGACACAATGTATGTAGAAATAATACAGCTGATTGACAAAATGAGGATAGATGCTTCAAATAGGAAATTCTAAAAACACTGCAAAAGAAAAAAATCCCCAAAGAACTACCATTAAACAGTATATATGTGGGTCACTAAAGGGACTCTATTTCATATTGAAAATTAAATCTAGTGAGAAACCAACACTAGGCGAAGTATCAACATGAGCCTTTTTAAAAAAAGAAGCATAAATTAAGGACCTACCGTCTGTCTGAGATTTACTGAGGAATATTGTGCTGGCCCGAGGATGATCTGAAGGATTGAATTCCATGTTCAAATCTTTAAAGAAAGGAAAAGAAATTATATGAATAAACCATCTGATAACTAAGAGGAACCAAGATTGACTCAATTCTTTTTCAACTTTAAATTGCTAATACATTCAAGGATTCTGGAAACCTATAGCTATTATGTTAACAGATTCTTTTGGTTCAATTCAGAACACTGCTATTTAGAAATCTGAAAGTCATACATAAAAGTAGACAGTTGGCTAGACATCTATTAGCCTAAGAAAAACTCCACTTTCTTCTGAAAAAATTCTGCTCTGCACCCTATATGATAAAATAGCAGGACAGACTTATAGCATGTGATTAAAGAGAGTTATGTGCTACAACAGATTCATCTAAACATTACAGTCAAGTATGTTGCAGTTCCTTAGTCAAGGTGATTAAAATAGGAATATCTCAACTCGTTAGGGTGAATCAGCATCCACATACCCTGCTTAATTATTTTCTGACAAAGCAAAACTTATTCCTTAGAGCAAAAGCTACAAATCGGCCATTTGTGGACCTAATCTGGGCCCCAGACATGTTTTGTTTGATCCCTACTTTTTAAGAAACATTTAAGACAACATATAAAAGAGATTTCAATCACACACACACACACACACACACACACACACACACACACACCCCTATTTCCAGCTTCCCTTGAGAAATCAGATCGTTTGGCAATACCCTGCCTCCACCCCAATGGTCACAATCGGCTGAAGCCAAGCAGCTCCTGTGACCCCTTCACAGTAGCTGTGTCCCTTATGGGACACAAGACTTCAGCTCCCCAGTGACCACCCCTCTTCTCTCTGCTTTACTGGCAGGTTTTCACAAGCATTTGATTTTGCAGTCTTAGAAATCTTAGAACAATCTCCAAGGTCTACAACTTGTCAGGATGGTATAAACAACTTAGAATGCCATCACAGAAGTTTTTTTTTTTTTTTTTTTTTTAAACTGATCCCATAGAAAATAAGCAAAACCGAAGAATTAAGTTAGGGGAGGAAACAGAGATCAAAATTATTGGAAAGCCAGAATGATCTTCAAATCAACTTATAGTCAGAAGAAAACTTTTTGGGTTCAATTATCTCAATAAATTTGCAGAGAAACCTAATCAACACTAACAAAAACAGATGGGGCTATCCTTAGCCTTAATAGCTAATCAATCAAAGATAAAGTGAAAGAAAGACAAGGATGGTCAAATAAATACACACTGGAGGTAACACCTAATTACTTATCCACAAGGAGATTTATTCTCAGCAAAATTCTGAAGCGTGGTGACTTTTTCCTACATCAGCCAATGGCTACTGGGCCAGTTCCTAACTTCTCCCTGAGTACCTGATTAAAGAAACATCTGAATCTTAAACAGATGCTACTTCAATTATCTGGTCCTTCTTGTATTATATAACTTCTGTTAACATTACACAAGAATTTCAGAGTTAAAAGGTATTATGGAGTTTTGATGGAAGCAGAAAGATGGGTGGAAGAGACACCGAATTTTTCGAATTTGCTTCAATTTGCACTACAGTTAGTCAAGAAATTTCATGGTGAAAATGACTCTGCAAGGTTTCCTGCTCAACTAGGATATAAAAGGGGTTAAATAACAAATGTGCTGCTAAATGTTTTGAGGGCTTCTGCATATCAAAATGAGGGCAAATATAAAATCCTAACCACGATGGATGCTTTTAATGTCCCAGAACCTTAACACATAGTCCCCTAGAAAAGCATCACTGGAAACACAACACGTATGCAGTTCCCACATGCCAGCAAGGTGACACCAGAAAATCGATGCTTGGCCTCAGACAGCATCTGGACTAGCGACTACTACCTTATTCCCTTAATGCCCAACTGAGACTCATCTACCAGACCAGTTTTCTTTAAGACCCACTTTTATTATTAAAATATATCAGTAGGGGTTTATGGAACACCACAATCAAAAAACGTAAAGCTTTCCTGTTTGGAACCAAAATAACACGAGACTGTCATTTCTTGGAGAATTGAGATCCTGCCCCCAAGTCCAAGAATGTCCTGGAGGACAATCCCCTGACTGCCTGGAGATTGGGGTTCTATGCTGTTATGTTCACAAGCCCTGGAAGTTGTTAATAGGGATGTCACAGATTCCAAGGAAGAGCTTCCAATAATGGGGCATGTTTAATAGTAAATAACAGTACTATCATTTGGATGGTGAAATGCTATCATACCATCTAAAAATCACATGAAGAATATTTTATTGACATGGAACCTATGTACCATAGGTCATTAGGTGACGAAAGCAGTATGATACCCTTTTGGGGGAAAATATGTGTAGGCACAGAAAATACATTAAGAGAATATATACCAATATTTGGTTACCTTTGAATAATGTGATTGTTTTCTGAGTTTTATGCACTGTAAACACTTTTGTTGGTTTTTTTGGTTTTTGTTTTTGAGATGGAGTCTTGCTCCGTTGCCCAGGCTGGAGTGCAGCAGTGCAATCATGGCTCACCACAGCCTCAATTTCTGGGATTCAAGCAATCCTTCTGCTTCAGCCTCCTGAGGAGCTGTGACTACAGGCATGCACCACAAGCCTGGCGAATTTTTTTATTTTTTGTAGCTACAGAGTCTTACTATGTTGCCCAGGCTGGTCTCAAGCTCCCGGGCTCAAGTGATCCTCCTGCTTCAGCCTCCCAAAGTGCTGGGGGATTATAGGTGTGAGCCACTGTGCCCAGCCTACTGGTTTGCTTTTTTAAACTTTTGTTTAAAAACTACTTGTGAAAACTGATTTGACCCTCTGAGTGGCTGGACTGCCTCTCCAACACACAGTGGTGTTCCCAGGAGATGCCCTGAAGCCTGAATTCAGAGGAGATTCACACAGAGGCACTAAGATGAGCCTCCGCTCAGCAGTGTCCACTGTCATAGAAACTCAGGGTGAAAACTGACCGGCTCAGAGGCACTCCTGAGCAAAGGCACCCTTGCCCTCCACCAGCAGCTCCTGTGCCTCTCCCCTCCTCCTCAAGAGGGCTGCCACGAGGAAAGGCAGAAGGACCCACTTGTTCTTCTGTGGAGGAAGCCAAGCAGCAGAATTACGTCTCACACTCTCCCTATGAAAGGTAAGCACCAAGTGGGAGGCGAAGAAAAGCCTGTCACGTTTCCTTCACAGCCAACTTATAACTCTAAGTCTGAAAAGAATGCTCCCTGGGACAGGGCTCAGCTAAAGGTGCAGAAGCCTGTGCAAACGCGAACGACGCTGTCTGACAGCTTTGAAGAGAGCAGTGGATCTCCCAACACAGACGTTGAGATCTGAGAAGGGGCAGACTGCCTGCTCAAGTGGGTTCCTGACCCCTGAGTAGCCTAACTGGGAGACATCTCCCACTAGGGGCAGTCTGACACCCCACACCTCACAGGGTGGAGTACACCCCTGAGAGGAAGCTTCCAAAGCAAGAATCAGACAGGTGCACTCGCTGTTCAGCAATATTCTGTCTTCTGCAACCTCTGCTGCTGATACCCAGGCAAACAGGGTCTGGAGTGGACCTCAAGCAATCTCCAACAGACCTATAGCTGAGGGTCCTGACTGTCCGAAGGAAAACTATCAAGCAGGAAGGTCACCTATACCAAAACCTCATCAGTACATCACCATCATCAAAGACCAGAGACAGATAAAACCACAAAGATGGGGAAAAAGCAGGGCAGAAAAGCTGGAAATTCAAAAACTAAGAGCGCATCTCCTCCTGCAAAGGAGCACAGCCCATCGCCAGCAACGGATCAAAGCTGGTCAGAGAATGATTTTGATGAGATGAGAGAAGAAGGCTTCAGTCCATCAAACCTCTCAGAGCTAAAGGAGGAATTACGTACCCAGCGCAAAGAAACTAAAAATCTTGAAAAAAGAGTGGAAGAATTGACAGCTAGACTAATTAATGCAGAGAAGGTCATAAACGAAATGGCAGAAATGAAAACCATGACACGAGAAATACGTGACAAATGCACAAGCTTCAGTAACCGACTCGATCAACTGGAAGAAAGAGTATCAGCGATGGAGGATCAAATGAATGAAATGAAGCGAGAAGAGAAACCAAAAGAAAAAAGAAGAAAAAGAAATGAACAAAGCCTGAAAGAAGTATGGGATTATGTAAAAAGACCAAATCTACGTCTGAGTGGGGTGCCTGAAAGTGAGGGGGAAAATGGAACCAAACTGGAAAACACTCTACAGGATATCATCCAGGAGAACTTCCCCAACCTAGCAGGGCAGGCCAACATTCAAATTCAGGAAATACAGAGAACGCCACAAAGATACTCCTCCAGAAGAGCAACTCCAAGACACATAATTGCCAGATTCACCAAAGTTGAAATGAAGGAAAAAATCTTAAGGGCAGCCAGACAGACAGGTCGGGTTACCCACAAAGGGAAGCCCATCAGACTGACAGCAGATCTCTTGGTAGAAACTCTACAAGCCAGAAGAGAGTGGGGGCCAATATTCAACGTTCTTAAAGAAAAGAATTTTAAACCCAGAATTTCATATCCAGCCAAACTAAGTTTCATAAGTGAAGGAGAAATAAAAGTCTTTACAGATAAGCAAATGCTTAGAGATTTTGTCACCACCAGGCCTGCCTTACAAGAGACCCTGAAGGAAGCCCTAAACATGGAAAGGAACAACCGGTACCAGCCATTGCAAAAACATGCCAAAATGTAAAGACCATCGAGCCTAGGAAGAAACTGCATCAACTAATGAGCAAAATAACCAGTTAATATCACAATGGCAGGATCAAGGTCACACATAACAATATTAACCTTAAATGTAAATGGACTAAATGCTCCAATTAAAAGACACAGACTGGCAAACTGGATAAAGAGTCAAGACCCATCAGTCTGCTGTCTTCAGGAGACCCATCTCACATGCAGAGACATACATAGGCTCAAAATAAAGGGATGGAGGAAGATCTACCAAGCAAATGGAGAACAAAAAAAAGCAGGGGTTGCAATCCTAGTCTCTGATAAAACAGACTTTAAACCATCAAAGATCAAAAGAGACAAAGAAGGCCATTACATAATGGTAAAGGGATCAATTCAACAGGAAGAGCTAACTATCCTAAATATATATGCACCCAATACAGGAGCACCCAGATTCATAAAGCAAGTCCTTAGAGACTTACAAAGAGACTTAGACTCCCATACAATAATAATGGGAGACTTCAACACTCCACTGTCAACATTAGACAGATCATCGAGACAGAAAGTTAACAAGGATATCCAGGAATTGAACTCATCTCTGCACCAAGCGGACCTAATAGACATCTATAGAACTCTCCACCCCAAGTCAACAGAATATACATTCTTCTCAGCACCACATCGCACTTATTCCAAAATTGACCACATAATTGGAAGTAAAGCACTCCTCAGCAAATGTAAAAGAACAGAAATTATAACAAACTGTCTCTCAGACCACAGTGCAATCAAACTAGAACTCAGGACTAAGACACTCAATCAAAACCGCTCAACTACATGGAAACTGAACAACCTGCTCCTGAATGACTACTGGGTACATAACGAAATGAAAGCAGAAATAAAGATGTTCTTTGAAACCAATGAGAACAAAGATACAACATACCAGAATCTCTGGGACACATTTAAAGCAGTGTGTACAGGGAAATTTATAGCACTAAGTGCCCACAAGAGAAAGCAGGAAAGATCTAAAATTGACACTCTAACATCACAATTAAACGAACTAGAGAGGCAAGAGCAAACACATTCAAAAGCTAGCAGAAGGCAAGAAATAACTAAGATCAGAGCAGAACTGAAGGAGATAGAGACACAAAAAAACCTCCAAAAAATCAATGAATCCAGGAGTTGGTTTTTTGAAAAGATCAACAAAATTGACAGACCACTAGCAAGGCTAATAAAGAAGAAAAGACAGAGGAATCAAATAGACGCAATAAAAAATGATAAAGGGGATATCACCACCGACCCCACAGAAATACAAACTACCATCAGAGAATACTATAAACACCTCTACGCAAATCAACTAGAAAATCTAGAAGAAATGGATAATTTCCTGGACACGTACACTCTCCCAAGACTAAACCAGGAAGAAGTTGAATCCCTGAATAGACCAATAGCAGCCTCTGAAATTGAGGCAACAATTAATAGCCTACCCACCAAAAAAAGCCCAGGACCAGAAGGATTCACAGCTGAATTCTACCAGAGGTACAAGGAGGAGCTGGTACCATTCCTTCTGAAACTATTCCAATGAATAGAAAAAGAGGGAATCCTCCCTAACTCATTTTATGAGGCCAACATCATCCTGATACCAAAGCCTGGCAGAGACACAACAAAAAAAGAAAATTTTAGACCAATATCCCTGATGAACATCGATGCAAAAATCCTCAATAAAATACTGGCAAAACGGATTCAGCAGCACATCAAAAAGCTTATCCACCATGATCAAGTGGGCTTCATCTCTGGGATGCAAGGCTGGTTCAACATTCGCAAATCAATCAACGTAATCCAGCATATAAACAGAACCAAAGACAAGAACCACATGATTATCTCAAGAGATGCAGAAAAGGCTTTTGACAAAATTCAACAGCCCTTCATGCTAAAAACGCTCAACAAATTCGGTATTGATGGAACGTACCTCAAAATAATAAGAGCTATTTATGACAAACCCACAGCCAATATCATACTGAATGGGCAAAAACTGGAAAAATTCCCTTTGAAAACTGGCACAAGACAGGGATGCCCTCTCTCACCACTCCTATTCAACATAGTGTTGGAAGTTCTGGCTAGGGCAATCAGGCAAGAGAAAGAAATCAAGGGTATTCAGTTAGGAAAAGAGGAAGTCAAATTGTCCCTGTTTGCAGATGACATGATTGTGTATTTAGAAAACCCCATCGTCTCAGCCCAAAATCTTCTTAAGCTGATAAGCAACTTCAGCAAAGTCTCAGGATACAAAATTAATGTGCAAAAATCACAAGCATTCTTATACACCAGTAACAGACAAGCAGAGAGCCAAATCAGGAATGAACTTCCATTCACAATTGCTTCAAAGAGAATAAAATACCTAGGAATCCAACTTACAAGGGATGTAAAGGACCTCTTCAAGGAGAACTACAAACCACTGCTCAGTGAAATCAAAGAGGACACAAACAAATGGAAGAACATACCATGCTCATGGATAGGAAGAATCAATATCGTGAAAATGGCCATACTGCCCAAGGTTATTTATAGATTCAATGCCATCCCCATCAAGCTACCAATGAGTTTCTTCACAGAATTGGAAAAAACTGCTTTAAAGTTCATATGGAACCAAAAAAGAGCCCGCATTGCCAAGACAATCCTAAGTCAAAAGGACAAAGCCGGAGGCATCACGCTACCTGACTTCAAACTATACTACAAGGCTACAGTAACCAAAACAGCATGGTACTGGTACCAAAACAGAGATATAGACCAATGGAACAGAACGGAGTCCTCAGAAATAATGCCACACATCTACAACCATCTGATCTTTGACAAACCTGACAAAAACAAGAAATGGGGAAAGGATTCCCTATTTAATAAATGGTGCTGGGAAAATTGGCTAGCCATAAGTAGAAAGCTGAAACTGGATCCTTTCCTTACTCCTTATACGAAGATTAATTCAAGATGGATTAGAGACTTAAATGTTAGACCTAATACCATAAAAACCCAGAAGAAAACCTAGGTAGTACCATTCAGGACATAGGCATGGGCAAGGACTTCATGTCTAAAACACCAAAAGCAACGGCAGCAAAAGCCAAAATCGACAAATGGGATCTAATTAAACTAAAGAGCTTCTGCACAGCAAAAGAAACTACCATCAGAGTGAACAGACAACCTACGGAATGGGAGAAAAGTTTTGCAATCTACTCATCTGACAAAGGGCTAATTTCCAAAATCTACAAAGAACTCAAACAAATATACAAGAAAAAAACAAACAACCCCATCAAAAAGTGGGCAAAGGATATGAACAGACATTTCTCAAAAGAAGACATTCATACAGCCAACAGACACATGAAAAAATGCTCATGATCACTGGCCATCAGAGAAATGCAAATTAAAACCACAATGAGATACCATCTCACACCAGTTAGAATGGCAATCATTAAAAAATCAGGAAACAACAGGTGTTGGAGAGGATGTGGAGAAATAGGAACACTTTTACACTGCTGGTGGGACTGTAAACTAGTTCAACCATTATGGAAAACAGTATGGCAATTCCTCAAAGATCTAGAACTAGATGTACCATATGACCCAGCCATCCCACTACTGGGTATATATCCAAAGGATTATAAATTATTCTACTACAAAGACACATGCACACGTATGTTTATTGCGGCACTATTCACAATAGCAAAGACTTGGAATCAACCCAAATATCCATCAGTGACAGACTGGATTAAGAAAATGTGGCACATATACACCATGGAATACTATGCAGCCATAAAAAAGGATGAGTTTGCGTCTTTTGTAGGGACATGGATGCAGCTGGAAACCATCATTCTTAGCAAACTATCACAAGAAGAGAAAACCAAACACCGCATGTTCTCACTCATAGGTGGGAACTGAACAATGAGCTCACTTGGACTCGGGAAGGGGAACATCACACAATGGGGCCTGTCCTGGGGAGGGGGGAGGGGGGAGGGATTGCATTGGGGAGTTATACCTGATATAAATGATGAATTGATGGGTGCTGACGAGTTGATGGGTGCAGCACACCAACATGGCACATGTATACATATGTAACAAACCTGCACATTATGCACATGTACCCTAGAACTTAAAGTATAATAAAAAAATAAAATAAAATAAAATAAAATAAAAAAAGAATGCTCCCTGGGCCACAAGTGGTCCCTAATGGCGACAAGCCAGGTGTCATCTCTCCCCAGTGCGGTGACACCCATCACGTGACTTGCAGGGTTCAGAGACTTTAAGACCAGTGTCTAATGTGAAATTCACAGATGAGGCGAGTACAGGCCAGATCTTGAAGAAAACTATGATAATTATAATATGTGTTCCGTCATTGGCAACTCCACCTCTCTGGGGAACAAAAAAAAAAAAGGGAAAAGCCACCATTCTCATGAGCCAAGCAAAATGAACCTGCTTTATCACCCCAACTTCACACTGAAGCCAAGCACGACAAACAGTGCAATTTTAGCCATAAAGGAAAAAAATCTCATTGCAGAGTCAGGAAAAATGATATCCCCAATGTTTACCATTAGGTAGAACACATTTGGAAGAGCGTAGTGGTTTCAGTTCACCTCTATGATGTTTTTCAATGACAAAAATTAAAAGGAATACATTCATGGAATACTGAGCTTAAAATTAGAGATTACAGACGAAATACACTTCACTGCTAAAGTATGCTGACCACTTCACTGAAGTCAGCTCTAACAGTTTATTACTCATTTTTAAAGTAATAATCTAAACACTGCTCACATGGTCCTCCCTTAATCCACCCCAAAATCACATATCCCTCACCCCTCACGAAGCCCCTCTTGGAACCTCACACAGCTGGGCCTCCCTTAGACCTGCCTTTGCAGCATGCAGAGAGCTCTGACTCTTCCTACCTGCTCCCATCAAGCTCCTGAAGTACCTCATGGGCTAACTCACCCAGAAGAAGAACTTACAAATTTAAATAGTTACTCTACTGGGTGTCATTGTAACAGAAACCACTGCCTTACTGAAAGAGTGAAGCCCTACCAGAGCATTTCCATCCCTGAGAAAAGACTACACTACACAGAAGCTGAGAGCTCTGCCATGAGGCAGGCGGGCATGTGGTCGGCCTCCAGGAGGGGCAGAGACATGTACGGCCTGGTTTATCCTACACAAACTTACAATTGATTCAGGGAGTCAAGATGAAGTACATGACATAGCAGAGTACAGAACCAGCTAGGGAACAATGAAAAATAAAATATGTGACCAAATCCTAGGAGACCACAGAATAGCCTGCTTACAAGAAAATAGCTTAAACAAAGCACTGGACTCATAATTTTATGAGTCAAAAATAAATACTGCTTTTTTTTTTTTTTTTCCTAGCAAGGCTATTCAGTTGAATTCAGTTAAATGGACCAACATGCATTGAGTCTCCACTCTATGCTAGGTATTATGTTCAATCCTGTTCGTATCGAAATACTGCTTTGGGGTAGTAACCACTTGTGTCATTAACTTTCCTATTCTACATGACCTATTTCATGGTCATAAGAAAGCATTCTTGGTTTTCAAAGGGCTACAGTCAATTAATGGTGAGATAAAACATGTATTTAGCTGACTTCAAAATGCATCCTATGACATTTCTATCATTTACCTTCATGATTATACTGTGATAGGATAAATTAGCATTTCATTAGACGTCACGAGTATATACCGAGAGGTTGTCAGGGCCAGTCCATTCTACAATGGTTTTCATTCATTCATTCATTCATTCTTTCATTCATTCAACGAATAATCACTGAGCATCTACTAGATACTAAGTACTGCTGAGTTACAGGTACTGAGGATACAGAAGTAACGAAAGAGATCAAGTTTCAGCCCTACCCTTCTAGGTTGAAGGTATAAAGTATTTCAGGAGAAAACAAAAAGAATGAAAAACCCATCAAGATTGACTCTATAACCCACATTCAGAAAGCTGAATTTAGACTCTCCAGGAGTTCTCAAAATCATTCATTCCCCAAAGAGATGCTCAAACAGTAGAAAAAGAATTACACATTTTATAATGTAAAAGATCCAGATTTGAATTCGTTTTTGCCAGCTCTATGGCCTTAGGCAAATGGTGATACTATTCTGATCTCATTTTCCTTATCTATAAAGTGGGCTAATAACACCTAGCTTCGAGGACTGCTGTGAAGATTAGGAGTTATGTACTAGTGCAATGGGCAGGATGCCCGCCACACAATAGGGGCCCCAGAAATAATGGGTATTAAAAACATTAAGCCACCGCACTTAGATCAGGGCTAGAGAAATAAAACTCTCAATACATAAATGTTAGGCTTAGAGACATTAAAGACTATTAAATTTCATTACACAATTTCTGTTCTCTAAAGAGTGCTGGCTTGAAATTGATGTTTAAAACTTTGGTGTTGTATACCCCTGACTTAAGAGTCTCTTACCTCCTAAAAGAATGGCAAGATCATCCATAAATTAACCTCTGAGGAAGTAATGCTTTAGAGGAAAAGGCAGTTTTAAGGAATGTCATGGAATCCCGAGTTGACTTCAATCTAATATTTAGGAAGCAGAGTTTTAGCCTATTTTTTGTTTATGATGTTGATACCTATTAAGATACATAGCCGAATTAAAATATTCAAAGAACAGTTTTCTAAGGGCCTCCTGCCAGACTCTGAGGTGACAACTGAACGTTCGGTCACACTGCTTTCAGTCCATGTGTCAGCTGAGCACAAGGTAAAATACAATGCCTTTATTCAAAAGTGAAAAATTGAACAGCATGTGGCACAGTTTAATTCGGCAGTATTCTCTTATACCGGGCAACCTCATTTTCTTCAGTCTTTTCCACAGATGTCACAATAACAATGATCCACAATTGCTCATCTCAGCTTTTAAACCAGCACCAAGTTTACCTTCCAGTATTATAAAGGATCCAGGTAATAAGATAGTGGCTAAGAAAAGCAGCCGTCATTAGCTATCATTAATGGTCTGAAAAACTAGTAAAAAGCAAAGCAGAAAAGCACAGCAAGACCTAAACAGCACTGGATGTAGAGGAGGCGCCAAAGCAAGCCTGCAAAGTCAAACCATCCCCTCCCCCTCGCATCCCCCTTTCTCTGCACTGCCACACCCCAAACCGATAATCACTCCCATAAATCATCTCCACAAGATGAGCTGTCCACCTAGGTCTAGACAGTGTCAGTGAGCAGAGCCCAAAGGAATCAAGGGTCCTGTGATTCCTTGATAGGTTCTGGAATTTCAAGATATATAGAAAGTGAGCTCCAACTGGGAGGCCAACTGTGATACAGCCCCACCGTTACCCTCCGAAGACATCACTAGTTCTATTTCCTGTTTTTGAGCAATATTTGATATGGTTAAAATCTCAAACCCCTAATGTCAATTTTAGGTAGTCACATTTCCAAATCTGGCTATGATGTGGGAGGCAATTATGAAATCAACAAAGCCTGTTAATTTTAAATCAGATTGTTTCTTTTGTTGTTACTATTGTCCCTGTCACTGCCTCAAAATCAGTGATTATTTCCACTTGTTAGTGTCAACAGGATGAAATCAGGAGCTGACCTGGCTGGTTTGCTCCAGGAGGCTGTCACCAGGCAAGCCTGAGACCAGGAGCCCGCATCAGCATTCCCATGAGAGCAACGGCTGCTGCAGCCAAGTGCTGCTACTGCAATTCTGGTTAATCCCACCTAAAGCCAACTTTTCTACTCCCACTGACTTCAAGTTTATTTTCTGGACTATTATAACATACTTATATTTAGTTGTTTCCTATTTTCACTCTCTTTCAGCCGCTGGTGCCCCTGCAGGTGCTCTCCGTGTTTGTCTTTGCAAGTGTGTGTCTCTGTGTCCACACGTCTACATGTGTGGGCCTCCAGGGCAGTCTCTCTGGGAGCGGGCTGCTGTCTGAATGGATGTGTATCTGTGTGCAGCTCTCTGTGCACACACATCCAGCCCTCACTCATCTGCTCTGTTTGTCTGTCTGTCCCTCCATCTCTCTGTTCATCTCTGCATCTCCCTGTTTGCCTCTCCTTCCCTCTGTTGGTTTCTCCACCTGCCTGTCCATCTCTCCACCACCCTGTCTCTCCATCTCCCTGTCTGTCTCTCCAACTCCCTGTCTCTCCATTGCCCTGTCTCTCCATCTCCCTGTCTGTCTCTCCATTGCCCTATCTCCCTGTTTGTCTCTCCATCTCCCTGTCTCTCCAGTGCCCTAGCTATCTATCTCCCTGTCTTCTCCCTGTCTCTCCCTCTCCCTGTCGGCCTTTCATCGCCCTATGTGTCTCTCCATCACCCTGTCTGACTCTCCATCACCCTGTCTGACTCTCCATCACCCTGTCTGACTCTCCATCTCCCCCTGTCTGTCTCTCCATTGCCCTGTCTGTCCGTCTCTCCATCTCCCTGTCTGTCCATCTCTCCATCTCCCGGTCTGCCTCTCCATCTTCCTCTTTCCAACCCATCTCTCAGCCTCTCTTCTACTCCTTCTCTTTTCCTCGCTATACCTACCTGCTTCCTTTTTCCTTTCCTCCCTTCCCAGTTCCTCTCTGCTGCCCTATTTCTAATTTTCTATCTTAATGTATCTAATATTACATCTGAAGATTAATCAAGGAGATAAGATAATGTTAAGACTAAAGACAGACTATTCTGCTACTGCACAGACCAGATAACCTAAAAGCTCTCATGCTACAGGCACTTCGAAATGTGAGTTAAAATATAATACAGCCTTTTAAATGCCTATAAGAGTGTGGCAAGAAAGCAAGGTAAACAGTCTAAGGCCCGAATCAAAGAGAGAACTGACGTCTGTGGCAGGACAAGGGATATCCAGCTATGTGAGCTGGTCTTGGGTTTTGACGAGGTGACACACATGCGGGTTCACATCAGTGATGTGGCATAATTAAGAATTCAAACTCCCTCTATTCTCAGAAGTGTCTTGGTTTGAAGACACTATTATTTTAACCTCCTGCAGGACAGGATATAACACAGGAGTTGGAACTGACACTTGTACATATAGCTAGAACTCTCAGAGGGCTACGATGTTAGCAAAAACCTGAATTAAGAAAAACTATCTATGAACCCAGATGAAAAGGAGGCTGGGCCTGGCAGAGGGAGCAATTGCCCAATCTCCCAACAACTGGTAACTATCAGTCTGTCTGTATCTCTAATGTGGTTTTTGACATTCTACTTTACACATGCAGCCCAGAAAACTCCTAGAAAAGAAATTCACACCAAATTGGCCAAATTATAAACCACTCTAAAGCAGGCTGTCTCCCAGAATTCCACCATATTATGTCCTCTGATGACAGGCTCACCATCTAAAATGGCAAGACACAGGTGGAAAAACAGTCTCGTGACTCTTGAGCAAGAGTAAAGAAACTCAAAAATATCAAGATCAGACCCTCAAAAACTTGAGATAACAAAACTAAATAAAGACCACAGAATAAATTTGTGCACAGTGAGGAAAACCAAAATAAATATTAAAATAAGAGGGAACAGATACTCTGAAAAAATAAAAGGGAGTTTTAAAAAAGACTCCCTTTTTGTCTGTCTGTTTAAAAAAGAACCATGTTTGTAGGATTCATATAGACACACACATATACACACAAGTGTCTATACACGCACGCAAACACAATCACTACAGACTGAATATTTGTGTCCCCCCAAAATTCATACACTAAATCCTAGCTCCCAGCGTGACAGTATTTGGAGGTGGGACCTCTGGGAGGTGACTGGGTCATGAGGGCAGAGCCCTCATGAATGCGATTAGCGCTCTTATGAAAGAGGCCTCAGAGAGTGTCCTTGCCCCTTTTGCCATGCGAGGTTACGCTAAAAAGAAGATGGTCATCTATGAATCAGGAAGCAGACCTTCACCAGACACCAAATCTGCCTTGGTCTTGAACCTACCAGCTTCCTAAACTGTAAGGAATACATTTCTATGGCCAAGCTACCCAGTCTATAATATTTTGCTATAGCAGCCCAAATGACTAAGATGGTCAATGAAATCTAAAATTCAATAGATGAGTTAAACTGCAGGTTAGACATTCCTGAATACAGAACTGGTGACCTGAAAAACAGATCTGAGGAAATCACTTAGAATGGAGCACAGAGAACAGAGTTACATTGTATAGGATGAACTAAGTTCAAGTAACAGGCGCTCTATATTCCACAACCACCTAGGATAAAAACTCTCAGCAAACCTCCTTAATCTGATAAAGGCTATCTGCCAAAAACTCACAGCAATCTGTACACTTAATGGTGAAACATCAGACACATTCTCAAGTCAGGAATGAAACTGGGATCCACCTACCATCAACATTGTACTGGGGGCCCCAGTCAATGCAAAATGACAAGAAAACATAACGTACAAGGAATTTATTGAAATGGAAAGAAACAAAATTATTGTTATTTGCATATAATCCTCTACATAGAAAATATAAGACAGTTTAAAAACCTATTGGTGCTAGACACAAACCGACATATAGAAACCAATTTCATTCTTTCATCCCAGCAATAGTGCTCAACTTAAGAAGCAATGTCATCCTCTTCACCCTAGGGGTGTTCAGCAATGTGTGGAGTTGTCACATGTCAAGTGGCTGCTACTTGTCCACACCAGGGTCTCACACAATGAGAAACTGTACCTCCCAAGGCCAACAGGGTATTCACTGAGAAACACTATGGCCCAGAGCAATAAACAATTAGCATACTAATAATGACAATAAAAAAATAACCCATTTACTAAGCAATACAAACAAAACATCATTAAAGACCTTATATAGAAAATTATAAAAAGCCAAAATATGTCTATAATGTATAGAAATATATTCTGCTCACATACATACACATCTGTACATACAATTATTCACACCCACACATACCCTTCCCTGCGTCAAGTCATGGGCTACATGCTGAGCTGGGCACACAGCAGTGAACACAAAAGGTATGGCCCCTGCTCACAGAATTATCAATCCTTTTGGGAGTTTAAAGATTATCACTCTTGTCTGGTCACAGTTCATTTTACAACCTACTTTCATTTTAAGATTTAAAATTCAATTAGCTGGGCATGCCGGTGCAGGCATCTAGTCTCAACTACTAGCGAGGCTGGGGCAGGAGGATCGCTTGAGCATATGAGTTCAAGGCTGCAGTGGGCTATGACTGTGCCACTGCATTCCAGCCTGGGTGACAGAGCAAGACCCTGTCTCTATTTAAAAAACACAACAAAACCAAACCTTAAAATTTGGGTGCGGCTTTGCCAGGAACCTTGCTTCACCCTAACACTGCTCCCTTTTGAGCCCTCTCCTGCTTACTGCCACATTCGCCAGAGGCCAGGTAAGGAAAACCATAAAGAGGGTTACGGAAAGTCCAGGTGAGGGTGAAGGACAGCAGGAGCAACAGGATAAATGCTAGTGCCTATTCCCTTCTGTGTGAGGTCTGACAGAAGCATGGGCACAGGCGGACACACCTGAGAACTCTCTCCAATTCACAACACTGGGACTGGCAAGCTCTCCCTGGCTGCCATACCTGATCATCACCCCTACGGAGCTGGCCTGCTCCTCCAGTCTGGCCTTGTTTCCCATATCTCTTCGCCGCACACTTTCTGCTCTGGCAACTTTGCCGCCACATAATCTTCTTTCAGTTTTTCCCAGGCTTGACCAGGCCATCCCCTCTGCCCTGAATATCCTCTTTAGGGGAAGCCATCTGGTCTACTCCTGCTCCCACCTCAAGTGTCAGGCAAACTCCTAAGCCCTGGAAGTCTTCCTGACCCTCCTAGGCTCACTTCTGTGCCTCTCTCCCACTCCCACCAAACCTAGTACATGCCTGTGTACTTCTTACGTCTCTATAAACACTGGTTTGAATGTGTGTCCCCCACATCCCCAAAATGTATACTGACTACAGAAATGAGCCAGTAAATTAGTTCAAATGTCTTCTATATGCCACCAAGGAATGGAACTGAATGGACTGCAGAGAGATATTTCAGATCCAGTCCTCGCTCTCAAGGAGCTTCTTTCCACAGCAAACACAGACACACACACACTCTCTCTCTTCTCCCTACCCCGCTGACAATCCTGAAGCAAGGCAGAATGCTGTAAGGATCACACATACAGCAATGATGGGCAGTGCTCCAAGTCTGACTGGTGGAGGAGAGATGACTGCACAGAGCAGGCAAGATTTCGGCAGGCCTCACAGAGAGCTGGATTTTTATTTGGAGGACTGCTCAGAGGAGGTGCATCTCACCCAGAGGGAAAAGGACAGGCCAAGGCACATAACGGACAGAGAAAAGTTTATTAGGGAACTGCGAGTAGACATGCAAGGCAAGACAGCTGAGGAAGAAAAGCTGTGGATAAAGAGAGCAGGCAAGGTGGATTCAGGTCAGACTATGGAAAGCCCTGGGTGCCAGAACAAGAAGTTGTACTTTTCCTGAGGACAGAGGAACAAACCACTGATGACATCTCAACAGTTCAAATTTGACTGCTGGTATTTATGTTTAGGACATTCATCAAAAGAAAATGTGAAGGTGAAGTGACAAGTTTCAATTCAGAGAAAGGAGAAAACAAAAATCACGCATCAGAGAAATATACATGACGACCTCACTGGGTTCTAGAACGATCAGAGCGACAATACCAGTTAAAGCCAGCGGTGCTCAGACCCCAGCACAAAGGCGGAGGAGGGGGGCAGGGCAAGCATTGGTCAGTGGAATCAGTACCACATTAGAACACAAACAGTGCTCACATGAAGTACAAATGTTCAACAGTCATTAACAAATAAGCTGAATAACCAAAGGAACATAAAAGAATGATCAAATGAAATACCTCTTCTCAACAACTTAAGGAAAGAAAAGGAAAAACTGGCAAGGACCAACCATTAACTCAAATGCAGATGAACTCAAAGAAAGAATCTCCTAGCAACCAGCCTCTCCTGAGAGGCATGAATTAGCACTATCATTGGAACAGGAAAAATACCACTTGGATGCTGATATTTTAATACCCGGCAAATAACTAGGTCTTTTAACTAGGGGGCAATATTGATGAAATCTGCTGTTGCAGACAGCTGAAAAGCATATGAAATGACAACACCCTGAAAGCTAGAAAAAAGGCATTTGAGTCCACTATCATTACTCCATTAAACACTCAACAAATACTTATGGAGAATCAACTAGGTGTAGGTGTTCCTTAAGAGAAACACGACGGTGAGGCCCTGTGGCCCTGAGGTTAAAGGCTGGGGGTGGGGTCTGAGGCAGACAAGTCAGAGGCTTTTGCTCCAGGTAAGTGCCTCCAGGAAGAATGGGTTAGTTACCCAGGCTAACAAGGGAGCAGGGGAAGGGTATAAGAAGCAAAGTAGATCAAAGACACAAGAGTTAATTTTAAAAAAAAAGAGAGAGAAAGCATACTGGGCATTTCAGACACACCATAAGAAGGGGGAAGCAGTGAGAAAAAATTGGTGATGTCTGAATTTTTATCCCCAGGGAGCCAGGGAGTTACTGAAGGAGTGGAGTGACCAGACCAAATACACACTTTAAAAACACTATTATGCCCACACACTGCTGAAAAAAGGAGCTCAAGGAAGAAAAGTTGTCAGTTGGGAGCTGTGGTCATCATCCACATGGGAAAAGGGTTGGAAAAAAAACATGGATATGAAGATCTAGAGGAGACGGGATGCACCAGGTAAGTAATGAAAGCTGGATCATGAGGCAGATGAGGGTGACAAGCAGTGGTTGACAATGGGGCCATACGCTGGGCTAAGGCACAGAGGAGGGAGCTGGAAGACCCAGTTCAGGGGTGGATACGCTGCTGATTTTAACCTATCTGTGGGAAAACCACGGCCTGTCAATCCAATTAAGCTCCATCCGCTGACAGCTGTGCCAAATGCCTGACACTGCTCCTCTTTCCCATTTCCTAGAACCTTTTCCTCCAGACTCAGTAAGATAAAGACAGCCCGTTACCATCTCCAGCTCTAGAGGCAGCAGCTTCCTGCACATTCTCTGCCCCCTGTTTACTCTGAAGCTTTAATGCTGGCCAGGCAGGACCTTCCATAATGCAGCTTCTCTGCTGATGATCAGGGAATAGGTCAATGTCATAAACTTACTTCCCAAATCCAGTTAACAAGTGGTTACTTTCAAGAAAATGATGGTGTAAATTTCAAGCGCTGGAAGTATTTATCATTTGCCTACATCCATAAATTACTGTCAGAGCCTCTGATTTCTTTGCCTCTTCCTTTCTCTCCAAGTTGAGGATGTGCTGCCAAATTTAATAACGAGTTTTAAAACAATTTCCATAAATCTTTTTAAAGTTCTGCCTGACAGTTGTTTTCTGAGATGTTCGTATATGATGTCATTTGTTATCAAACTGTAATTTATTAGCTTCATTGACTCTTTTTCCTTTTAAACTTGGGGCTTCCAGGGTTTCACTATTTATTACCTTCCACAATCTTATGCTGCTTTAGAGTTCAGTCACCAAAACATCCTTGACTCTTCCTTCTGTCAGATTCAGTAACTTATATACATATATGCATATACTCTGGATCACCTGAGTTAGCATATTCTATGTCCATTGTTACTGAGGTAACAGATGCTTCTGAACATTAACTCTACGGGTAATCAAGAGCATATGGAAGAAACTAATGTTTAGTAAGCATCTACCATGTTCCAGACATGTTTATTTAATCCTCACAGACACTCTCTGAAATAGACATTACTAATCCTATTTTTTAGATGAATAAAGAGAACCAGATAAGGTAAATCATACAAAGTCAGACCCCTAGCACATAGCACAACTATGGTTCCACATCTAGCACATCTGAATGCAGAACCCTAGCTTGAATCCCTCTGGAAGCCTAGCTTGAATCCCTTCGTGGCTTAGAAGCCATGAAGATTAGGAACCTCCATCTGCCAAAAGGCAGTGTCAAGGAGACACACCTTCACTTTCAGTGTACAGAACCCCCATTTACCAACAGGTTATACATTCCAAAAGTGTCGCTACAACTATTTCCCCAAATATCTCTAACTAAGGCCTAACACAGCTGATACACAATACAATGCTGGGAATGCCAAGATCCCATTATCCTCTGCTCTGCCTTCCTCACAGCACAGCAGTGCACCCTGCAGAGGCACTCAATGGAAGGAGCCCTCCTGACTGGGGCACCACCCGCACCGAGATCTGGGACATAACTTGCGCAGGCTGTGGGTAGAGTGATGGCTGGTGTTTCTAACCTTGGGTGGTGGGCAGCTTTCCAATCCAGCACTAGCCCCTCTTCTCCAGAATGACCTCTCCACCCGCATATTCTGAGAAGCTGTCACAGAGAGCAGCTGCAGCGGCAGTGAGTGCAAATAAGCAAATAAGACAGGTCCTGGCAGAGAGGACCTTGCCCTCTGCGTTTCTGAAAGTTCATCTGCTTCCTGTTAGGTTCAAAGTAAGGCTCTTGCTTCCAGCCTCAGCATGGTCTCACTGTCTAGGTAGTTCACCATGGTTTCCTGATTTTCAGAAGAGGATCTTCTCAGATCATAATGGCAAAGCAATAGCAGAAGGTGAGATGAGGGTGGAGATGCAAAGTGCAGGAAATCTCAGGAGCAAAATACGGGAGAAAGGGAGCGGATATACTATCCAATCGTGAGACCACGGTCCTTCTGCCACTGGTGAGCCAGCACCACTACTGCCATTCCTAAAGAGGCATCAAAACGAGCTCCACCTAACATGGCTGCTTTGAAGAAACACTGTTTCTGTGGATGTAAAGGTGTCACAATGTTACTTTAGTGAAAAACATCAATTTTATTACATTGTGGTAATATTCACATTTAATCATCAAAATTCCTATTTAATCCACTTCCAGAGGTTTATGGCTGAGATGTAAAGACTTGATTTTCCAGAGTTAGGATCAAACTTCAGTACTAAACTGAGTGCCTTAGAGTGCGGTCACCATTGAAGCAAATGCCTGGAGATTAGAGGAGCCTGGGATATAACTATACTGAGTGTAAGAAGAGGGGCAAAGAGTGGGATGTGCTGGGGAAGAAAACAGAAAATCCAGTCCACAGAAAATCTACAGAGAGATTTATTTATGCATTTACGTATGCAAGCTGGATTGAATAACATCAGGGACAAACGAAGATGCTAACGTTGGGATACCTCAGTAACAAATCAGAGATTTCCCCTTTCAAACACAAAACCATTCAGTAGACCAAGGGCCCATACTTTGCCATGAATACTACACGTGGAAGGCATGAACGCTAGAAAAAGGGCAGCAAAAGAGACCTTGGGTTCAAATTTTCATCAAGTGGTCTCAAGTATTCTGAAAAAGATCCCCAAGATGCTGGGGGATGACTCTAAAGAGTCTTTGCTTGGCCAAGCTTTGGTCAGGCGTCTGAACCTTCTCCCGGACCCATCTGTGCACTTCCTTATAAACTCCACTTTTAGCAAAGCACCCTGCTAAGTCAGATCAGCAAAAACCCCTGATTGTTGATGTCTAATCAAGCTCCTTGTCCTTGACCACCCTCAGGTGATCCTCCCGGCCTGCCTGCAGCAGGAATCCTGTCGGGTTGATTTAGCCAGAATTCTCCTTACTCCTGATGCTTCCTCTTAGTAATTTTCCATTCACTAACCACATCCCTTGCTCCTGGGCTATAAATTCCCACTTGCCCATGCTATATTCAGACCTGAACCTAATCTCTTTCCCCTATCACAAAACCCCACTGCCATGGTCCCTCTACCTATTAAGATGGTCCTTAGTCGAGTATGCCTTACAGTGCTTTAACAAGAGTCATGGAATATTTTTTTCTTTAACACAACCAAACCTCAGGCACAGGATATATAGTGTCATCCTTCAGATCCCCCACTTGCTTCCATAACCAGGAGACCTTCACCCAGCCCAGTGGTGGGCCTGGGAGTTGTCCATGCCATCATCTCCTATTTCAGGCTGGCTCAGTGGATCATCAGCCTCTGCCACCCCTGCCCACTGCTCCCCACATCCCTCCCTCAGTTTATAAGTGGATGGCCTAGCCCAACCTCCACATACAAGTTCCTTTGATTACAAATCCTGTATCCTGTTCATCTTAGACACAGCACAGTGCTTGGCATGCAGCATCACTTACCATCCATGCTCTATAAATGACTGAATAACAAATAAAACAAGAGAACCTCAGCTAGTGAAAGGAGGAAATAACTGAGTGAGGAGTACTATGATACTGTGCCATGCCATAGGTACTGTGCTGCCACATTCAGGACACTTTAAAAAACCTTATGTAACAGAATGGATAACACATTAAATATTTTCACAAACATTTCATGCTGATTATTTCCTCTGAGCTCCTGCTAAAGGTATTTTTGTTTTTCTCTTCCATTTGTTCAAATCATATTTATAACAACAGTAGCTTGATGCTTACCAAATGAATGTTATGTGCCAGGCACTGTATCCAGGCATCACCTAAATAAATTCCAATTTCTTACAAAACCTTGAAACTTCTAATTATTATCCTTGTGCTGTGTGTGTGTGTGTGTGTGTGTATGTACATACAATTCTTCTTCTTCCAATGTGGCCCAGAGAAGCCAAAAGATTGGACACCCCTGGTGTAGATGAATGAAGTGATGCTTCTTCCTAGGTATGATGACACTGTCTCAACAAGGTGGGACCCTGAGGGACACGGGGCATCACCACTGTTTCTCTTATACAATGCCTACAGTGAGTTGATTCTCAATAACTATATTTTTATAAATATATATGTATATGTATATCTCATATATATATATGAGTGAGAGAGAGAGAGAGAGATTTATTTTTTTTAAAGAGGCTCAGAGATGTTAAAGAACATTCCTAAGTTCACACAGCTGCCAAGTGGCAGGGAGACACCAGGTCAGGGATATCAGGGAGCTCTACCTGAAACAAAGGCCATTCTTTCCCATGACACTACGCTGCCTCACCAAGGCAGAGGTGCTGTTAACATCCTCTGCTGTTCCACTAGCATGCAATGGAGGTTTTCACAGCTTTTGTATCTTTTTTCCAGGCTATCAGATGATGTTTTAGGCTGCATTTATATCTACCTCAGCCAGTAATCCTTTTTTCTCCCCCCTCCTTTTAATTAGCTAGGGACTAGAAGATCAGTTAGCTATACTTGTTAGTCCTGGTATGAAGTACTCCCTTCAAGTACGTATTGCCTCCAAGTACCCAACACAAAGAGAGCCCCAAGCAGGTGCTCATCCAGTACACATCCGATTCAATAACCAGTATGCTAATTATCTGCCCATTCCTCAACTTCCAGGCAAGTCATGATAGTGCAATGAGAGCATGTTCTATAGGGGGTCAGCTGGTGCAGGAGGTGGAACCCGCTACTAGCCTGGGAGGAGTTCTGAGAAAACTCTGCATCCTCTACCGTATTACTTCCTTTGTTTGTACCCCTATAAGACAGGGTCCCACACCTTGTCGAAACAAAGTGCAGCCCTGTCAAAATAGTGTCATCATGCCTGGGAAGAAGCGTCACTTCATTCGTCTACACAAGGGATGTCCAATCTTTTGGTTTCCCTGGGTCACACTGGAAGAAAAAGAATTGTCTTGGGCCACACATACAATACAGTAACACTAACAATAGTTGATGAGCAAAAACCAAAAAACAAAATGCAAAAAAAGGTCATAATGTTTCAAGAAAGTTTACAAATTTGTGTTGGGCTGCACTCCTGGGCCACATGTGGCCTGCAGGCTGCAGGTTGGACAAGCTTGGTCTACACCTTTGGAAGAGATTCTGTGGCCTCTCAGACAGTAGTGCTGGCCCGGGAGCCTCTTGACTCTCAGCTTTGCCTCTCCCGGTGTATCTGCATCACTCCGGATCCAACTAAGAAATCCCATCTGAACAGATTTCCATCTATTTTTACCCTCTTCTGAACTAAAGCTTCATTTTAATCATCATTTTAAAACAAGCTTTTTTACAAAATATGACGGGCTTCCCTCCACGTGCTAAGCAGAATTTGTTCTTCTCTGTGGCTCAGCCTTGAGGTCCTCCGCTGATAGAGGTAGCTTCTGCTTCTCAGGTTTGGTCTTTCTGTCCCCTGCCTCCCTATCTGCCCCTCACTCTCCCTTCCATTTTCTGCTCTGAATCAACTAAGGGCTGAGAAAGGACACTCTCTCGTTCTTTAGAAGTGAATGCAAAGAGAAGCCTGAAGAGCCTCAGTTCCCTGAAAGAGGAAAGACCTGTGAAAAAGACTCACGGGCAGGCCTGGGAGCAGTGGTTAAGAGTTTCAGTGCACACAATTCAGGATGGGCTTGGCTCACACCCTCATATGTCCCTGGCATTCCACACACCTGAGGCTACAGACGCGGAAGGTAAGATTACAGTACTTATCTTGCTTGTCATCTGTCTCTTCCCTCCTCCCACACTGGAATGTAATTTCTGAGGAAAGGGACCGTCTCCTTTGTTCACTGCAAAATCCTCAGTGCCAAAGAGAAAACCCTGGTCAGAAGCTAACCCAGAATGGGAATACTAAGGTGCCACCCTAACCCCGCAACCAGATTCTCAATAAATATTTATTGAATGAGGAATTACTGAATAACATTTCTAATTAAAATTCCTCTTCTATAAACAACATCCTTATAAACTCTATATGGTCCGGAACAAGTAAACTGAAAAAAGAGAATTCCAACAAACTGTGGACGCAGGGAGAAAGCTGAGATTCTCTCCACTCTTGGAAGAGGGAAAGGACAGTGTCATCACACCAACACATTACAGCTATGCTGCCTCAGGGATCAGCAACTCTGAGGTGCAATGGGTGGGGTCTTTGGGACACTGACATACCCGCAAAGCCCAATTCCTCTACAGTAGTCAAGCACAAGTATGCAGAAACAGCTTGTAGGAAAACACAAAACACCACTTTTTCCCCCTTTTAGGGAGGAAGGTACTACTTCCAATTTTCTTTTAAACAAAGAACATATACATAGTATGTCCTGCTCCACATCTTCCCCAACTCAAAAAACATGGGAAAAGAGAAACCAAAATGAGGAATAGTTAAAACAACAGGAGAAAAAAATTCAGAAGGAATCCAACTCGTATTTCTGCATTCATGATTCTCCCATAAGAGAATTTAAAAATACAAGTATGGGCTGGACACGGTGGCTCACGCCTATAATCCCAGCACTTTGGGAGGCCAAGGCTGGCGGATCACAAGGTCAGGAGATCAAGACCATCCTGGCTAACAGGGTGAAACCCCGTCTCTACTAAAAATACAAAAAAATTAGCTGGACTTGGTGGCGGGCACCTGTAGTCCCAGCTACTCGGGGAACTGAGGCAGGTGAATGGTGTGAACCTGGGAGGTGAAGCTTGCAGTGAGCCGAGATCGTGCCACTGCACTCCAGCCTGGGCAACAGAGCGAGACTCCATCTCAAAAAAAAAAAAAAAAACCTGTGAATTTGGGTTACAGTAGAGTGTGCAGGATCCAACATAGAGATTAAACATATAGATCTGTTTTATGGTACCATTACAACTGATTTCAAGCAAGGTGCATCTTCTGTCCACACACAGGAAACACAGAGGGGCAAGGCCTCCCTGGGCTGAGTTCTGCCCATCCAGCAAGAAAGAACAGGCAGGTGTACACACGAGAGAGACCTGTGGACAACACGACCACAAGTGAGAAAGGCAGCACCAGGCTGCGACGGGACTGAATCAAGGCAGTCATCTGTGGAGACTTTAATGAGGGCGCCATCCTCACTAAAGAGGGACATTCAGATTGAAAAGAACCAACACTGAAATCATGGCTACATAATCAGAAATCACCTCAAAGAGAATAAAAAGGAGAAAGCACATAAAGAAACTAATACTTTTAAAGGTTATACATCAAACATGAAAAAGAACATGTAACTCAGGACAAATACAGTGGAGCCAATCTGCAAGAAAACTTTGATTGGATGGCTAAACCAAAATGTGAATACTGAGGTAGTTTCCCACCCCCTCCATTTTCATAGGAGAACAAAGAGCTGGTTCACTATGTGAATCACAAGGCATAATATTAACAGGTGACAGAGAAAGCACAACAATTCAACCTCTTTTTACAGACATGTATATCCCACAGACTCTTAAGGGTTATTTTTTTGACCTGTGAATGGTGTTCTAGGCCACGTCTATGATTCCTGATGGCCAAGCTCACAGGCATATCTGCAAGTGAAGCAATCACCTACAGTATTTTCCTCACTTTCAGACCTGATACATATTTTAAGGGAAAAAAAATCGAAAATTTATTTCCTACTTCATTCTATAACTTTAAACTGCCTTTCAAACATTCCAGTTCTTGAGAAAGTAGAAAGGCAATACTGTAGCTTCTGAGGGTCACCTCAGACACAAGGAAATGTGATGCATAACTAATGATAAAATTTGAGATGCCACTATCAAGGCAGAGCGGTTCTGAATTTAATCAAGTCCGTCAAGCTTTGGAAGGATGGATAACAGGCAACCAGATGGACAAGATTTGCATTCAGAAAAGCTACCCTGGAAGATACAAATGAATGTGCCTCCGAATCCTGTGCAATCAATGATCTGCTGCCCAGCTTAATAAAACTTGAATTAAAACAATCACAAAACCAAAAATGTTTAAACAATTCATTTCACTTATACAGCTGAATCAATAATAAGGCAATTAGCCCAGCACAACAGAAGCTCCATTCTCTTTCTTTTTTGTTCCATGTGAGTGCTCAAGAAGCACACGGCTGCCACATCCAGCTCTGGTCTCGGCTACACTGAGGGAGACAGAGACGGAGATGCAGTGGGAGCAAGAAGACAGGAAGTATCTCTCCATAAGCTGGTGAATGGTGAATGCAACTTTACAACCTTCAACACATGTGTGAGTGCAATTACATACATACCAGTACCCACAACTGTCATTCTCCTGCAAAACCTGAGCCATTGAGACACGGGGAAAAATATGAGCAGAAAAATACTGGGCTGTGATACTGCAGCAGGGTACCTAAAGTTGACTATTTTAAGTCATCGTGACTACAAAAGAAAAATAAAGCTGGGCACAGGAGCTCATGCCTGTAATCCCAATACTTTGGGAAGCTAAGCTAAGGTGGGAGGATTGCTTGAGACCAGGATTTTGGAGCTGCAGTGAGCTATGATTGTGCCATTACCCTCCAGTGTGGGCAACACAGCGAGACCTTGTCCTAAAAAAAAAAAAGGAAGCATCCCTTGGAGCCATCAGAGGATCACTGAGATTTTCTGGTCTGTTAACCATATAAATAATGTTCAATAAAATATGCCCAAGAGCCATGGGCGTGGCACCGCGGTCCTGGTTCATGTTCTCTCAAGACTCAGAGAGAAAACACGAGAGAAAGGGAAGAGGAGACAGTGAGCACTGAGCCTTATGAATGCTCGGTCATGTTGAAGATCCTGAGGCTCTCAAGGCCCCACGGTGCACTTGAGGAAACTAAAACTCAGAGAGGGTCACTTGCCCCAGGTCCCAAGGCCATTACAAAAGAGTGGGAATTCAGAACCACCTCTTCCCACCAAGCCAGCTCACCTGCTGAGCCTCCCTGTGCTGGCTTAGTTAACAATGACCTCAGGGACAGCATTTTCTTCCCTTGTTTGATGGAAGTGGAGGCAGGACCCTCTAGTAGATTCCCTGTGCTAGAGAACAGGAGTAGGAAAATCCACATATCCTGTTGTTTTCCTACTGTAATCTGCCAAGTTTGGTAACATTTGATTTTAAAGGCAGTATTTTTTTCAGCATTCCAAGAAATCCAAGATCAATAATATACTTTTATTTTCTATTTTTAAGCTCCAGTCAATCAATGTGACTAGGCTGAAAATAAGAAATGCTACTTGTTGGCATGATACAATGAACCTGCTCTTCGGGAAAAAGAGTGTTGTCTGCTATTAGTTTGATTTCAATGATGGTTTCACCAGGTGAGGGGAGGTGGTATTTTCTGTCCACGAGTTAATTAAGATGAAGCTCTTCAACAGTTATTGTATGGAATGGAAGGGTACACTGCATTCAGGGAAGGTTTTCAGGTTCATCAGGCCCTCCTGAAAACCCTCTAGTCAAAATCTCTTTCCATTTGGTATTTGCAGCTGGTCATATCACCCTTCTGAGAACTTACAGTGGGGCAAGTTTTGTTGGAAGTTACTGTCAAGCTCCCTTCCCCAAGCACTCACTGGCCTTCCTCTTACCCTGGCAGAAGCATCTTGGTAAGGAGGACAATTCCACAAGAAAGCCAGGAGGAAGGCTGCTGCCAGAGAGCACATCCGCCTCCAGGCTTACTAAGGATACTGTGCACGCACCACCTCCCTGGGCACCTCATGCAGGGCCCCAATGGCTGGTTAAAGGCAAAGGGCAGGGGAAGCCAATGAGGTTCACAAAACCCGAAGGAAGCCATCGGACTGACACTTTTAACTGATCCATCTAGCAGCTGTGGAAGATGCTCCTCTGCTGATGGAAAACTTGCTTTCCACCCCTAACTCTACCAGGCTCCAAGTTTGTAAGGGGCAAATGTCAGAGTGCAAAGCCTCATTTCACCCTGGTTGACTTCTGCTTGTGCCACAGTTTCTGGGGCGGGGGCGTTCACAGTCCATCCCAGGCGAACAGCCTTTGGTAAACCTGCACTGAACCACTTCGGTGGAGTCTTTCCTGCAGATCATGTGCCTCTCCTCCAGATGCCTTGGTGTCCTCCAGGACAAGGGAAGCTGGAATAGCTTCTATGCTGCTGGACTGTGAGACCCTGGACCTGGGGGCCACCCAGAAGTGGCTGTGTCCAAGCTTGACCACTGGTAGTTGTGTGTCATTGGGTAGGGTACTTAGCTTCCTTATGTCTCACTCAGGTACTGCCAGGATGAACGAGTCCAAGATTCCCACCCACACACAGGAAAAGTAAAGGCAGTCAGGGAAATAAGCCATGTGTTCCTCTGAATTCACTGCATGTCACAGTATAGTACAGTGTTTTTCAAACTATGAGTTGGAACCTCTAGGAGATTACGAAATCAATTTAGAGGATAATGGCTCATCTTTTTAAGAAAATGGAATGAAACAGAAAGTTCAGAATATAACATTATGAAATGCATAAAGACAAATATTGTTTCATGTGTGTTTATCAATAAGAAACAAACTGGATTCAAATGTAAATTTTTTTACTATAGGTCTTAGTTTAAAAATTGGCAAATCATGTATATAGCAGTAAAACATCAGTATGGCTACCAGAAATATTGCCCAGCTATTTCAATATACAAAGAGCCTTAAATACGCCAGATTTTCTTTCACCTATTGATTCAGATTCTTTAAAGTTTCTAATCACTTGAAAGAAGTAATTTAAAAGAATAAAAAATAAGCCTACCAAATGCTGCCCAACTTAGACATCCAATAAGCAGCTTTTGCTAATTCAAATATTAGTATCATGTACTAATACCTTGTCATACAATAATTTTGTAGACTGCACCTGAAACTTTTGAGTCATCAGAATGCCTGCTAGGATTCCACCTTGCTGAGATGATATGATGTGCAGAGGAGGCTTTAGGCACAAAGATGTTCATTACTATGTTGATTATAAAGGAAAAAGAAAACAACAACCTAAATGTCTAGTAATAAAAGACTGAATAAGTGGCAAATTTCCTACATGCAAAATTACGTAGTGATCAAAAATAATAATCAATAGTTTTTATAAACAGTTTAATACATCTGTAATTGGAGAAACACTTCTGTTTATCACACCAAGTGAAAAAGACATAAATTTTATATAAAGGACTAGCCACAATGGCTTACACCTGTAATCACAGCACTTTGGGAGACCAAGGTGGGAAGATTCCTTAAGCCCAGAAGTTTGAGATCAACCTAGGCAACAAAGTAAGACCCTATCTCTATGAAAAAATTAGTTGGACGCTGTGGCTGAGGCAAGAGGAATGCTTGAGCCCAAGAGTTCCAAGTTACAGTGAACTATGCTTGTGCCACTGTACTCCAGCCTGGGCAACAGAGCAAGATCCATCTCTAAAAATAAATACTATTTTTTTAAAAATGTTATAGACAATGTCACCACAACTATATGTCATACAAATTTGGAGGGTTTGGGTTTTATTGTTTTGGTGACAGTGGTTTTAGATAAACCCAGCTTTTAAAAAACAGAAGAAATGAGACATAAAACGTTCACAGTAGTTCTCTTTGTAGGAGACAAGCACAATAGCTGTTTTCTATTTTTCTGTACTTTTCTATAATTTCCAAGTTTTCTCTAACAGGTAAATTTTACATCCAAAATGAAGAGAATGATGTAACAACCTTTCAAGTATACTGACACATATAGTTTTTCAATTATTATTAAATTTCCAATCTCAAAGGACAAGAATTTTATTCTGAAATGGTGAGAACTTCAGCAGTCACTTAGAGGGAAAGGAAAAGGGGCTAGTATGAACACCATTAAATGGTAAAACAAACAATAAAAATCACATGAGTAAAAGTAAAATGTATTTACCTCAGAATAGGAACACTGTTTCATTCTAAGATAAGCAGGATTATGATTGGTTTAAGAAAGACCAAACCCAGTATTATTACCATCTGACAGAAGCTGTTTAGACATCTGAGTAAGAGTTAAAAAGTCTGTATTTCATTTCTCACTTCTGCAGCATTTAATGACCTAAAAGTATATGCAGACACCAACAAACAGTCTTAGTTATAGAACAAACTAGTAATTGCAGAAATCACTCCAATCACTCTGAGCCCTAAGTGTGGAATGCAGTACAAACGACTGTCTGAAGACGTCTTCAACATCACAGCCAACAACTGCAACTTCAATATGTAAAAATCTTTATTTACTGTATGTTCTCTGGTATTCAACAGTACAAAAGCCAGCACTTGCTCCCATATAAATTAATTCATGTAGAAACAAGAAGAAAATTATTAAGCTAGTAAACAAAATATTAGTCTGACCTTGGCATAAATTACTATTTGAACTATTAAAGAATAAAAAGAAAAGACAGTGTCATATTAAATACTTCACTATAACACAAAGTTGAGATGAAATTACGAGTGAAGGAGACTGGCAGAGGACACTGCCAGGCCCAAAGTCACTGCCATCCAAGCCACTGTGGAATGTGCAGCTCATCTGGGTGACAGCAGCAGGACAGGCGTGCCCTGACCACTCCCCCTGCTCCTGCCATGCCTGGAGGTGAGGTGGTAATGACCTGCTGGGCTGCACTGTTGTAGACGGTAAAAGACATGAATCCCACGCCTGCCCTGGTTAACAGGCCCAGCCCCATGTGGCCCAGGCACTATGGGGGACTGGCTTCAGGAGGCTCCTGGGCTTGTGGGTGTCCATTCTCAACCTGCCTAGTAACACTGTATTTCTCGAACCTAACCAGCTCTGTCTAGTGCCAAACAGAATTGGCCCTCACAAAAGCACCAACAAAAGAGGAACCAAACCCACCAAAACCTGCTCAGAAAAGTGCTCTGGGTTTCACTCACTCACCTTCAGGCCATACTCAGTTATCAAAATACGCCTTCTGTTCATCACCAACTTTCCCGTCATTTTAAGACAACATGGAAAATGACCCACCCATTCTGGTCTGAGGCACTTGGTAACATTTACAACTGCCCAAGTACACATGAAGAAAGCTACAGACAATACAGCAAGTTCTGCTCACCAAGCAAAACAACTACACCCAGGCAGTATCAGTCCATGATGGTGCAAATCCCGTTTCTTCTTTCCTTCTCTGACTCCTAACTTGTTTTTGTAAAAAAGGGGGAAGAAGTGGGAGAAGATGATTTCACAATTTATATAAACACACATGCTAATTGTGGGTCTTCTTGAAGTACTTATCAGTAGTTCCTTCTCTGACGGGAAATACACATTTATTCTGCCTAACACTCTTCAAAAAATACTAATTTGCATTAGGTATAAAATGTATTTGTTTTAAAGGTACAATAAATAGATAAAGTTTTAAAAACAAAGAAATTTGAGATCGTGGGCACAAAAAACATGCTTCATAAACCAATAAAGTAGAGTTTAATTCTAAAGCCAAAGGACCTTAAAGATGAGCCCCCCAATCTTTCTTTTCAACAGTCCCAGAGGAAGTAGCTGCTCCAAAGTCACAGGTGCTGGTGACAGGAAGGCTCCCAGCCCACTGCTCCATCACTGTCATTCTCCAAAACAGAGGACAGAGAGAAAGTGAAAAAATTATGTCGAAAATATCTCCCACTGAATTTAAATAAGTAGGCATTTCTTATTAAGAAATACTGATACACAAAATGTAAAAGAGAAAGAAAAAAAAAAAGAAAAATCTCCTCATAATACTGGCCTCCCCAAGTGCCCCATGTCCAAAATTCAGAAATAAAGATGCAGCTCCACAATGATGGGAACCCACAAGATGCCCTTCCCAAAGTGCCAGTAGCCTCAGGACCACAACCTTTCCATCAGAAGAAACCCTTTATCCCCACTTGGCTGTCAGCTCAGGAAGCCGACAACTCCCATGCTGTCCCTTAGTATTCAAGCTCTGAGCCCGGAAAACTCCAAAGAGCCTCTAATGCCATCTCCCAACTTCCAAAACCATCCCAAGGAGCACATCCCCAGCACAATGTCCTACATCCTCCATACGTTGCTGAAACCCAGGATGCCACTCCCCTGCAAGGCCTGGTGTTTTGCTCTTAACCTCCACCCTCCCCCTGTAAGTCACCAAAAGGACTTCCTGTTCTCAAAGTTGAGCAGCCCTTTTCTGACCCTAATCTCCTACCTTCCCAGCTCACTCCCTGACATCCCAACCCCATAAATTCTTCCACCCACCAGGACCACAGACCCCGATTCCACCACCTCTCTGCCACCCCTCCACCTGCTACATCCTCACTTCCTTCTCTACCCGACTCAGAGCCACAGCCTCATAGTCATATCAGCTACCTGGTGCTCTCACATGCCACCACACTCCTCTGCCCTCCAAAGCACTTTCTGGCAAATCCCAAGCTGATTAAATCTAACTCCCCATCTCCTCTGCCCCAAGCAGCTGCACACAGCTGGAAGAGATACAGAATCCTGCTGATCGGTCCCACTGTAAACTCTTGACACCCCACTCAGGTAAGCCCTGAGTGATGTGAGATAGCATCACTGGAAAGGCCCTTTTTGTCTCTCCCCCAACCTCCAACACTCCCTGGCGCTCTCAACTTACTGTCCATCCAGCTGAGAAGACAGAGGCCAGGAGAAGCACTGCAGCCCTCTTGCCTCCATTCTGCTCACCCTGCCATCTCTGTCCCCTGCATCTCTCTGACCTGTGGTCCCGAAAAAGGCACCTCCCTGGGGCCGGCCCCGCTACTTGGCAATGGATCCCTACCCCTCCCATCCTCTCTCTCCTGCATCATGCATTTCCCATCAGCACAGGCACACGTAATAATTACTCTCATTCCAAACACCAAAACTACAGCTCTCAACCAGCCTCTCCTCTGCAGCCTTCCCTCTATTTCTCTGCTTCCTGTTCAGCCAGGCTCCTGCCTGCTCCAGTTTCTCCTCCCTGTTCTCTCTGCAACCCTGCCCAGCAGGGCCATTGCTCCCACCCCCAACCCTCCAGCTCTTACCAAGGCCACTGCTAATTCAATGGCCACATCTCAGTCCTTATCTTTCAATGGCCACATCTCAGTCCTTATCTTACTAGAGATGCCCACTTTATCCTCAAAATATCTCCCTCATTGACTGCCGGGACCATCTCTCTCTCTTCACCGTGGCTCCCTGCCCCTATCTCTGCCCCTCCCCAGCTCCTTTTCACACACACCTCTGCTGCTTCCTTGTCCCTTCCCTCCCTGCTGCTTGGTGACCTCAGTCACAAGATTGTAATGAATACCCTCAGTATGCCAATGGCTCCCATGCTATTATCTCCAGCACTGACTCCACTGAACTCCCATGCTGCCCGTTCAGCTCTCCTGTTGACTAACACATAAATCGAAATCAACAGGCTCAAGACCTGCTCCTTCTAGTCTACATCAGTCACTAAGGAGCAACTCCACCCTTCAAGGTCTGCACTCATCCTCCACCCTCGCTATTCCCACCCAATCCAGCCCACCAGCAAATCCCCTGACCTTGCCCCTTGATATGCCTCAGGGTCTAACCCCTCTTCAGCACCCACACTGCACCCCCCGGGAATACTCCATTGTCCATTCTCTCCAGAGCTGCCAGAGGAATCCTGCCAAAACTGCATTAGGAGCACGTCTGCTCAAACTCCACAGTGGCCCCCATCCCAGAGTGTGAGGTACTCACAGTGGCTGCAGGACTGGCCATGCCCTGCCCCTGCTGCCTCTCTGATCTCTCCCCTCCATCCCCCACCCTCCCTCTGCCCCTCAAACCCACCAGGCATATGCCCAATCTGCTGGGAAGGCTCCTTCCCCAAGGATTCACATGGTTCAGCCCTCACATCCTTCAGGTCTCTGAAGGATGTCACCTTACATAAGAGTACACCATAACATCCCTTTATATAAGCACTGCCTTAATACCTAACACATAGCAGTTACATGGCAGACATCGTTCTAAGAATTTTACATATGCCAATTTATTTAGTACAACTCATGTAATAATAATATTACCCTCATGTTACCTACGAGGAAACAGGGAGAAGTTAAAGGGCTTGCCAAAGTCACACCCCCAGTAAGTAATGGGAATTCGCACTTCAACTCAGGCAGCGAGTGGCTCCAGAATTTCTGCTACACCCGCCCTACCCATGTCTCCACCCTTAACTTCCTGTTTTGTTTTCTCTCTTGTCTGCTTTGTTCATGACTGCTCCGGGGCACCAGATGGTGTCCAACAGAGAGCAGGTACTTGGCTGCTACTTGTTGCACGAGTTAAAGAACGATTCAATCACACTGAGCCACCTGCAAAGCTGTCATCAATCTGTTGCTGTACAGGAGTCACCAGATCACAATTAAAATAAAAGCCACTGGTTCCCATAGTGAAGGTGGTTTCCTTCACTGGCTGGAGGATGGGACAGTGACCTGGTGCGAGCTAAGCCAAGGAGCACCAAAACAAGTGGCCTTTCTAACAGCTGAAAACGAACGAGCAGCTACACCATGAATGGCAAAGCACAGCCTCAAACACCTTCATCACAGGAAATGCCAGGGGCAGGCCTACATTTTTTGGTTAAAAGCATATCTTTTGTTTTCCTGCCTGTTATGCCTTTATCAAACTATCTGTGGTTTGCAGTCACGTGTTCCAAATTCCAGACCAAGCACAAACATCCAACCTGTGCCAAACAGACTGAGCAAGCCAGAGAACAGCAATCACAGGAAGCCTAGAAACTCCCCAAAGTGTCAGACGTGCCCATTATTTCTGGCATTTCATGGCAGAAATGCTACCCTTGGGTTATTACTTATAAATATTTCAAGCTACTGCAATGACACTGCTACTAAACAACACCTCAAACCTCTTGAAATCTTAGAAATTAAGATTGTACTTATTTTAGGGTTTAGCAAGTTTTTCTCAAGACATGGAAACGTGCAGATAAAATCGAGAAGTGTGAGAAATAACAGAAATGATGATAATGGTCATAATCATCCCACTGTCTCAAGACCACAGTAGTGTTTCCCCATCATCTGCCCCTAAATATAAATTGCTATCTGGCTTACCACGTTATCACTAGTAAAGCCTCCTGTCTTTTTGAAACATGATAACTGTCAGGCCTCTGAGCCCAAGTTAAGCCATCATACCCCCAGTAACCTGCACATATACATCCAGATGGCCTGAAGCAACTGAAGATCCACAAAAGTGAAAATAGCTTAACTGATGACATTCCACCATTGTGGTTTGTTTCTACCCCACCCTAACTGATCAATGTTCTTTATAATCTCCCCTACCCTTAAGAAGTTTCTTTGTAATTCTCCCCACCCTTGAGAATATACTTGGTGAGCTTCACCCCTGCCCCCAAAACATTGCTCTTAACTTCACTGCCTATCCCAAAACCTTTAAGAACCAATGATAATCCCACCACCCTTTGCTGACTCCTTTTTCGGACTCAGCCCTCCTGCCCCAGGTGAAATAAACAGCCATGTGGCTCACACAAAGCCTGTTTGGTGATCTCTTCACATGGACACATGAAACAATAATATCCAAAAGTCTCGCTTACAAAGCCACATGCTAAACTATGGTTTTTCTAGAATTCGAACTAAACCACCTTTCTTAGATGGAGTCTTGCTCTGTCATCCAGGCTGGAGTGCAGTGGCGCAATCTCGGCTCACTGCAAGCTCCGCTTCCTGGGTTCACGCCATTCTCCTGCCTCAGCCTCCTGAGTAGCTGGGACTACAGGTGCCCGCCACCACGCCCAGCTAATTATTTGTGTTTTTAGTAGAGACGGGGTTTCACCATGTTAGCCAGGATGGTCTCGATCTCCTGACCTCATGATCCACCTGCCTCGGCCTCCCAAAGTACTGGGATTACAGGCGTGAGCCACCGTGCCCGGCCCTAAACCACCTTTCTTTAACCTACATGGTAACTACATGTTTTCCAAAATCTGCATAATCAATTTACCTAAAAATTACATTAGAAATTAGGAGATACTAATTTTTAAATCTAGAACTTATCTCGACATGCAATTTTGAAACTGTCAGGAATGAAGAGACAAACTGCTTATTACACTTCTGCTGGAGAACAACGAACAGCTCTGGGGTGGTACCCAGAGGGCCATCAGCCCCACAGATCCCACGAGGGGCAAGAGGAACAACCCAGCACTGTTAGTCTCTGTTCTATCCAGGATCCAGTGAGCCAGTGACAAGGCGGGGTTGGCAACAAGAAAGCCACCACTAACCACAAAGATCCTGGCAAAGGGAAGCTGTTCATGAAACATAAACTGGGTATGACTGCTTATTACAATTCCTGTCCATGAGTTCATGTCCAACTCTACATTATGCATAGCAAATCTAACTATCCATGGCAAATCTACACTACCACACTTTTACTAAAAGCAAGGAAAGGACAAAGGAACAACTTCTTGCACACAAATGTGTTCTGGAGGCCAGTTAATTTAGGACAATTAAGTACTATTTAAATGAAAGAAAATCGATATTTAGTGGGGGGAAAACCCCACATTTTCCACTGAGCATGTGTGTCCAGTATCTTCATCAAGGAGAATATTTTAGGTATCTGACATGTAAGTATTTTGAAGAGACTTTTGAATCTCACTGACCTGTTACCTGACTTCTCAGATGATAAAGTATTGTACCACGGAATCGAACATTTAGTACTATTTTTAAAAAGCTGAAATAGTCATCATTTCCTTCCACCTTTTCTGTTGATCAGCAAACAATCAAGAGACCAAAATCTGAAAGAACAATTATATTTTAGAAGTTTCCAGTACAGTCCAAGTACCAAATTTCCTGTGTTTAATCCTCCTGTGAGACAAATAACCACAAAATATTTAAGGAGGCAGGCAGAGTACTCCAGTTATTTTTAATAGATCTGCCCAATGACCTTTCTTATGAGAGTAAAGGGTGCTAAACGAAGCCTAAAAATCACGAAATATTTAGAAGTAAAAACACCTACTTACTGTCTGCAACTTATTCTCTAATGATGCAGAAAAAAAGTAGAAAGAAAAAATGATAAAACAAATGTGGCACAGTGTTAACACTGGTGATTACAGGTCTACTTCAACTTTAAGTTTGAAATTGTTTCAAAATAAAATGTTAAAGAACATGTATCAGCAGGATTATTACATAAAAGGATTATTTAAGATATGAACTATTTCCTACACCTACACACATGCTCCACCCCTCCCTCCCTCTGGTTTCCAAACAACCTCCATCCTTTCCTAGTCAAGATCCTAGGAAAAGTAGTCTCTCACCTCCTACTCCTGGCTCCAAATAGCCTCAAAACATGACTTCTGTCTCCCTCTCTCAATTAAAACTGTTCTCACCAGAATCATCAATGACTTCCTACTTCCCAAATCCATCAGCACATTCCAGCTCTAACAGTCTTCCACCCTGGCAGAAATGCGGACTGCACTCCTGCTTCTCTGCTCAGTCTCTCCATGCAGTCTCTTCCTCTAACCCTTACATTTTGCCCCAACTCCTCTCAGCTCTCCAGTGCACTGCCTTGAGAAGATTCTGAGGATTCCACAGGCTCCATGGGAAACAGCAGTGACGATTATTAATGTCTGCGTGGGTGGAGAGTGGGCGGCAGGAGAGCAGGGTGGCAGCATGGCTCTACTTGGAACTTGACTTCCTTCTCTAAAGGCTCTCCTTCATGGGTTAACTCATCTCCTCCTTTAATTCCAACTATTTCTAATACCCACCAAAATCTACCTTTTAAGGGACACTCCTCCACTGACTTCCAGACCTACAGTGCCAGCCACCCACAAGCAGTTCCATTTACTGTTCCACAGATGTGAACTCTTCTGCTACCAAAACATGCTCTTCTTTCCATAATCCCAAACTGAGTTAATGGCATCACTGATCACCCTGAAGCCAAACCACAAATACTAAAAATGTCCCTGATTTCTACTGTTCCCTCATCCGTTATATCCAAATCTATTTGGAAGCTCCTCTCCTTTCCATCACTGCTTCCACCACCTTGATTTAAGTCCTCATCATCTGTTGCCCGGACTATTCAATATCCTAACATCTCTACCTCTCGCCTCCTCCACCCCACATCCATTCTCCACGTTGCTTTATTAGGATTATCTTTTCAAAATACAAATCTAATTTCATTTGTAAAAGATTTTAAAACAAAAATTCAGTCATGCACTGCATAACAACATTTTGGTCAACAACAGACTACATCAGTGACAGTAGTCCCTTAAGCTTATGATGGAGCTGAAAAATTCCTATCACCTAGTGACATCACAATGTAGTGCAACATATCACTCCTGTGTTTGTGATGATGCTGTTGTAAACAAACCTACTGTGCTGCCAGTCATATAAAAGTCTAGCACATAAAATTATGCATAGTATATAACACTTGATAATGACAATAAATGATTATTTTGCTGGTTTATGTATACTTTTTATTGTTAGAGTATACTATACTTCTACTTAACAAAAAACAGTTATAGCCAGGTGCAGTGGCTCACAACTGTAATCTCAGAACTTTGGGAAGCCAAGGCAGGTGGATCACTTGAGGTCAGGAGTTCAACACCAGCCAGACCAACATTGTGAAACCCCGTACCTACAAAAAATACAAAAATTAGCTTGGCTTGATGGTGCACATCCATAATCCCAGCTACTTGGGAGGCTGAGGCAGAAGAATAGCTTGAACCCAGGGGGTGGAAGTTGCAGTGAGCTGAGATCATGCACTGTACTCCAGCCCCAACGGCAGAGCGAGAGTCTGTCTCAAAAAAATAAATAAATAAATAAATACAGTTAACTGTGAAACTGCCCCAGGCAGGGCCTGCAGGAGGTACCAGAAGAAGGCCTTGCTATCCTGGGAGATGACAGCTCCACATGTGCTGTCGCCTCTAAAGCCCTCCAAGTGTGTCAGAAATGGGTATTCAGTGTCGCAGAAATCAACACAAAGACAAAGGATCTCTCAGCAAGGCTAATTTACTTTCTGCAGAAAGGGTGCTGCTCACTAGCAGTCTTGCCACGAGAGCACACACAAACAAAGGAGACAGGGTCATTTATAAGCCTGATGCGTCCACCCTATGGCTGTGTCCAGTTTCCACTGGGTGGAACAGGACCTCACATTCTGTACTTTTCCTGACTGGCTGGCAATTTAGAACTTCCCAAAAGAGACAAAGGTAGAGGAGAACAAAGGAAAGGAGGAAGTAACTTGTGGAATGCTGAGAACGGCAAAAACACCTCTAAATAAGAAAGAGGAACAGGCTATGACCTAATGCTTGCTTAGACCTATACAGGCATGCCAGGGCAAATATCTAGGCTAAAACATGGGGGCTAAGAACACAAAGTATATTGCTTTCTTTATTATGGCTAGCAGACAGTTAAGAATATTAGCACAGGTCTTTGAGTAAATTTTGCTTCTAAGAGAGGCTACTATTTATTCTCAATTAGACTGGGAGGAAAGTCCCTTTGAAGAGGAACCTCTACTTCATTTTCTACAGAGTGGGACAGAGGTGCTGGTGGAAGACAGTGATATTGATGATCCTGACCCTGTGTAGGCCTGACTGTGTGTGTTCGTGTCTTGTTTTTAACAAAAAAGTTTAAAAAGACAATAAAAATTTTAAAACAGAAAACAGCATACAGAATACAGATATAAAGAGAAAAAATATTTCTGTATAGCTATCCAATGTGTTTGTGTTATAACTTATTTCAAAAGTCAAAAAGTTTTAAAAATTTAAAGTTTATAAAGTAAAAAAGTTACAGTAAGCCAAGATTAATTTATTAGTGAAGAAAAATATTTTGTATCAGTTTAGTGTGGCCTACATGTACAGTGTTTGCTAAGTCTCTAGTAGTATACAGAAATGTTCTAGGCCTTCAGAGTCACTCTCCACTCACTTGCTAACTCACCCAGAGCAATTTCCAGTCCTATAAGTTCCATTCATGGAGACGGTAAACAGGTATACTATTTTTTATCTTCTATACTGTGTTTTTACTGTACCTTTTCCATGTTTAGGGATGTTTAGATATACAAGTACTTACCCACTGTGTTCAAATTACCTAAAGTATTCAGTCCAGTCAGATGCTGTACAAGTCTCTAGCCTAGGAGCAACAGGCTATACTATTCAGTCTACATGTGTAGTGGCTAGACCATCTAGATCTGTGGATAAGTACACTCTCTCATGTTCACACCATGATGAAATCACCTAATGAGACATTTCTCAGGAAGCACTTCCTTACAATGTATCCCCTTCATTAAGTGACACATGACTGTATATGAAATAAAGGGGGAAAATAACACAAACCACATCAATAGCCCATCCTGTAGCCATCCCCAACAGTTTCTTTATTCATACTTCCAAATTCATTACTCATACTCTATATGTTCCTAACATGAAAATGTCTTCTAATCCCCAAATACATCATGCTGTTTCATATCTCTGTATCTCAAATAGTTTTCCCTTGACTAAAACGTTCTTATCCTACAAGCAATCTCCTACTTGTTTTTAAAAACTATTTTCAAATATCAAGTCTTGTAGGTAGACCACCCTAAACTCCCAACAAAGTACCTCCTAACCAGGTAATTTACATGAGTCTCCGGTCTCATTATTTCACTACCTTTCAATTATAAAGCCATCTCTCCTACCAGACTATGAGCCTGATGCGCAGCAGATGGCTAATAAACGGTGAGTTAATTTTATGTCCTTTTAATGACTCACATTGCTTCTGCTTCAAAGTTCTAAGCTTAGCACTCAAGGGTACCTAATTTTCCCTTATTTAGTTCTATTTCTCCAACCACCACCAAAGGCCCTTGGAGGGCAACCAGCACTGCCTCAGAGATCTGCATCGCTCCAACACAGACATGGTCCTATACATCAGGAGTGATGGCAACACTCTGTGGGTCATGCAGGCTAAGTGACATTTCTAGCCAGCCCATGTGTTATACCCAGGTATGCTTTCACTATTGCTTTACTAGGATTTTTAAACTACTATTCAAAATGCAACAATGAATCTAAGTTCTTTAAAATTATGTCATTGTTTTAAATAAAACCATAAATGGGAACTTTTCCTTTCATACAGACTTTACAACAATGGGTGTTCTCTTAAGTATGATCAGTTTAAATCATACAGCCAAATTTGTTTTCCAGGGAAACACATTTTTATTTTACAATAGGTAATTAACTTCATTTAATGAAATGAACTTTATTAAAGACATCTACACCTTAAAATAAGATACACCAGCATGAACTCTTATCGAGTCTATGCTAATAACCTACTGCTTTTTCTTTTTCTATTTTCATACAGGGCCTCACTCTGTTGCCCAGGTTGGAGTGCAATGGCACAATCTCAGCTCATGCAACCTCCATATCCTGGACTCAAGCAAACCTCCCACCTCAGATTCCCAAGTAGCTAGAACTATACTATAGGCACGCGCCACCATGCCTGGCTATTTTCTTTTTATTTTTAGTTGAGACAAGGTTTTGCCTGTGTTTCCCAAGCCAGTTTCGAACTCCTGAGCTCAAGTGATCCTCCTGCCTCGGCCTCCCAAAGCACTGGGATTACAGGTGAGAGCCACCGCACCCAGCCTCCTACTGCTTTTTCCATTTAAAAGCCCAATTGCTAAGGCAAAGCATAGTAATAATAAGGACCCCAAATTAAGAAAAACAAGAAGCGTACACAATGCGGATACATAGGAAACTCTGTACCACTCTCTAAGGCCACAAACACTTAACATCAGGGAAAGCTCTTATTCATCTTGTCTCTGTTCCTTCCAAAGTGAAAGCCATTTCAAAGAAGACTGCTTCTGCTTCTTTGCTAACAATAGTTTAAAGGCCAACTTGTTCTTGGCTTACAATGGTTCCATTCTGCAACATGGTAAAACAAGGCAGTATTCAGAAGAAGCCAAAACACCTGTCAGTGCTACAGACTCTCCCCGACCCTCATACCACATGGGGCCCCATTCTAGCTCCTTATGGGACTCCTCCTTTCTGTTTCAGGCAAATAGGGTCTTACAAGCAGTGCTAACAATATAGAATGCCTTCTAAATTGGCAATTGCAATACTCTCTCATCTAGAGAAAAATCCAAAGCAATATGATAGAAATAAGAGCACCCATCCTTAACTTCACAGGTACACTTGTTAAAACAAAGTGAGTATGAAAAGAGATGTCTTAAAATAGCAATAACACGTGAAAATCTAGACATATTTCAGCTTAGTTTATGAATTAAGACTACCTCTCTCACAGCATAATTAACAAATAATGTGTGTAATGCTTCTCAGAAGTAAAGATAAGCAGGGACTCGAGTCCCACGTGTACAACTACACTTCATTCTACTTCGGAAACTGCTCTAGGCTCTGTCCTTTCTGATGCCCAGAATCTCTCTTTCTAGGAGCTGATTGTGAAGTTCTCCCCAACAGGTGATCACCACTACAAGACTGTGCCCCGGACAGTCAAGAAATGTGCTGCACTCAAGAAAACTCCAGAGTTTATTCTGAAGACATCTAGGAAAGAGTCAGCTCTACGAGGGGTAGGAAGCAAGGGTCTAGAGCAGGGTAGGCAGATTGAGGCCAGGCTGTTTTCATAAGCAAAGCTGAAATGGAGCAGCCAGGCCTGTTCTCTTACATATCGTCTATGCTCGCTTCTGAAGTTCAACAGCAGAGTTGAGCAGTTCAGAGACCATTTGGCCCTTTCCAGAGAACCTCTGCTAACCTCTGTTCCAGTGTGGCCAGGGACACAAGGACATGAGAAATGGCAGAGTGGTGAGTTCCCTGAGTTTCCTTTTTGCTTCACATATCTCAGATAAAAGCTGAAGGAGACAATCTGCAAACAACAAGGGTGCAGACCAAAAGAACACCTGCTCTCTCTGTCCAAAGAACAGAAAGGAGCCTGTCTAGCAAGACAGAACATTTTTAGATAATAACCAATCTACTCCAGACAGGCATCAAAAACGACTGTGGCTCCAGTCCCACCCACACCAACAAAGGCTGAGTATGAGGCCTAAACTTTTGCCATTGTGAAGTGGTAATGAGATGCCCCAACACCTCTAGGTCCAAGGGTAGGGTCCAAGAAGGCCAAGTAGGGGGCCAGGACTTTTATCCTCCACTGCCAGTAATAACCAGCCCCCTGCACTACTGCCCTATCAATGAAAACAAATGAAGAGGTGAGACAAAGAGCCCCAGCCCCAGCCCCTCAGTGTCAACAGCGGCTAAGTAAAATCTGAACTTCTGTCTCCACCTGGCAGTAACAAGGGAGTGGCCCACCATCCTCTGCCAGAGCAATGCCATAAGTCAACTAAAACAGAAGGATTAAATAATATCCAAAATGTCCAGGAGGTTTCAGTTTAAAAAAAAAAATCACTCACCCCACAAAGAAGCTAGATCTCAAGCTGTACGAAATGAAGAAAATACATGCCAGCACTGGGATGACAGAGATGTTCAAGTTACCTGACAGATTTTAAAGCAGCCATAATAACACTCTTCAATGAACAAGGACACACACACACTTTAAACAAAAAAAAAAAGAGAGAAAGAGGCAGCAAAGAAAAAGAGGCTCAGCTCAGCAAAGAAATAAAAGCTATAAACAAGTACCAAATGGAAATTTTAGAACTGAAAAATGTAACAACAGAAGTAAAAAGCTCAGTAGATGTGCTCAACAGCAGAACAGAAGGAAAAATCAGTGAACTCAAAGATGGAACAAAAGAAATTACCCAAACTTAACAAGAGAGAGAAATCGAGAAATTGACCAGAATGAAAAAAAACTAGTAATAGAGCCACAGGGACTTGTGGGACTGTGAAAAAAGAACTAACATTCTCATCATCAGAGTTCCAAGGGAGAAAAGACAGAGGGCAGGGCTTGGAAAATATATGAAAAAATAACAGCTGAAAAGTTCGCAAATTTGGCAAGAAACAGAAACCCAAGACTCAAAAAGCTAGTTAAACCTTGAAAAACCAAAGACAGAAAAATTCTTGAAAGCAGCCAAAGAAAGATGACACCTACCGATAAGGAAAAAACAGTATGAATGACAGCTGATTGTTCATCAGAAAACAGGAAAAGCCAGAAGAAAGTGGCACAATGCTTGCCAGGGATTGAAAGAAAAGAGGTGACAACCCAGAATCCTATATCAGCAAAAATATCATTAAGGAATGAAGAGGAAATCAAGATACTTTCATGAAACTAAGAGAAACTGTCACCAGCAGACCTACCCTGAAAGAATGGCTAAATAAAGTTCTCTAAATGAAAAGGAAATCAAATGAATCAACCTTGGAACATCAGGAAGAAAGGAAGAAGAGGGTGTGTAAAAACACAGGTAAAATGTAAAAGGCTTTCCCCCTCCTTCTCTGGAATCTTCCAAATTACATTTGACAATTGAAGCAAACAGTGTAACAATGTCTACTGTGGTTCTAAATGTATATAGGAGAAATATTTAAGACAATTACATAGCTCCCACATGTACTAACTGACCTGTTATAAACAAAAATATTCACTGAATAACAGTGAAAGATTACAAATAAATGTCCATTAATAGAGGGTTGGTTAAGTTAACAATGATACAGCCATATGACAGAATATTATACTACCATTAAAAAGACAGTTAGGCCAAGCATGATGGCTCATGACTGTAACCCAGGCACTTTGGAAGGCTGAGGCAGGAGGATCACTTGAGCCCAAGAGTTCAAGACTAGCCTGGGAAACATAGTGAGATCTCATCTTAAAAAAAAATAATAATAATTTTTTTTAATTAGTCAGGCATGGTGGTGTGCACCTATAATCCCAGCTACTTGGGAGTCTGAGGTGGTAGGACAGCTTCAGCCCAGGAGGCTGAGGCTGCAGTGAGCTGTGATTGCACCACTGCACTCTAGCCTGAGAAACAGAAAAGGCCTCGTCTCGGGAAAAAAAAAACTCTGAAGATATGTTGTTATGGACAGTAAGTAGGGCCATAGCAGTGTGTCCTGGATGCTATCATTTGTATGAAGATAAATATGCATGCAGAGACTCTCTGGAGAGACACACAGAAGCTGGTAAGAGTATTTGCTGCCAAGCAGAGAACTGGCATCCAGAGATCAGAGTAGGCTGTGGGGTGAAGGCGACAAGTTTCCCTGTATACCATTTTCATTCCTTTCCAGTTTATTATCTATTTACTATTGTTAATTCTAAAAACTTTTTTTAAAAAAGTGAAAAATTCCCAACCCAAAGGCAAGACTTGGAAGAATTCAGCTAAAGCTAAGGGGAAACAGTAAAACAGTGCTTCCATGATAGCTAGGTGTTTACATGTATTTAAACATGGCTACAGAGTTTATGAAATCCTGGAAAAAAACCTGTTCTCACTCTATTCATACTAGCTTCATCGAAAAGGTGGTGGTGGTTTGTTTTTGTTTTTGTTTTTTGAGACAGAGTCTGGCTCTGTCGCCCAAGCTGGAGTGCTAGAGTGTAGTGGTGTGATCTCAGTTCACTGCAACCTTTGCCTCCCCAGCTCAAGCAATCCTCCCAACTCACCCTCTCGAGTAACTGGGACTAAAGGCACGTGCCACCACGACTGATTAATTTTTGTATTTTTTGTTGAGACAGGTTTTTTGCCCATGTTGCCCAGCTGATCTCAAGCTCCTGGGTTTAAGGGAGCCTCCCCTTTCCACCTCCTAAAGTGCTAGGGATTACAGGTGTGAGCCACTGCACCCAGCCTGAAAATGATACTTTTAACGGTCAAATAATAATTTATTGAAAAGTGTTCTATGAATGTTGATCCTAAGGCCACAGCTAGGGAAAAATCTGATTTCAAATTATTAGGCCTTTGCCTGAAGACACAGCAAATGTGACATCAGACTCTCAAGGATCCTGGCATTGCAAACCTGGTTCCATCAAGTGATGCTGATTTGATTTGGCTCTGTGTCCTCACCCAAATTTCACCTTGAATTGTAATAATCCCCATGTGTCAACGGTGGGGCCGGGTGGATAACTGAATCATGAGGAGGTTTCCCCCATACTGTTCTCGTGATAGTGAGTTCTCACAAGATCTGACGGTTTTATAAGCGTTTGGCATTTCCCCTGCTGTCATTTCTTCTCTTGCCTGCAGACACTTAAGATGTGTCTTCTGCCTTCCACCATGATTGTGAGGCCTCTCCAGTCATATGGAACTGTGAGTCCATTAAACTTCTTTTTCTTTATAAATTACTCAGTCTCGGGTATATCTTTATTAGCAGCATGAGAACAGACTAATACAGATACCAAATATAAAACTTAAAACTGAATATTATAGATCATGAACCTGTAAACCAAATCACCAATAGAGAAGGAAAAAAAGAAACAGGAAAAAATTAACTCATTTTAAGATTTTTGAAGATTTCGTTTTCACCCAATGTACAGAAATCAAAGCCAGCACCAGTTCTAAAAAGGTAACATATTTAAGGATCTCAAAGTAATGGAGGAAAAGAGCAACATGTGGGTAAGAGCAAGTGCTGTGCCTCCAGCATCCTTCCACGAAGCTCTGCCACGTGTCATAAGATCCACAACCCCAGAAACATCATGACCCCCACAACAGCTCTCTCCGTGGAGCAGGGCACCAAGCTCAGGTGAAACCAGGTCCTACATCGTCACCCTCCAGAGACTAACTGGAAACCCTTCAACCAACTGCAGGTTAAAGCCAGCAGCAGCAGCAAACCTAACCCTGAGAGCCAGGAGCAAGAGCTTCTGACAAAGGGGAGGGCGGAGGTCACTTTATGCCCAAGATAATCTTTCTAGATACCTGCTGAGGGATGGGAGACCCATAAGAATCAGCTCACCAGGAAATTGTTACCATGTGAACACTGCATCCCACCACCGCACACACCTTTCTAAAGCCCTGCCTTTTCAAAAGACGACGTCCAAATCCCTACTCAGCACTCAGGGTCCCACAAGTAACTCCCGGGCTTCCCTCCTGGCCTTGCCCAGTCCCCATGTCACACTTCCCCATGGTCCGGCTGCTGCTGCTTGCCCCACCCCGCCTGACTCTCCAGCTCCCGTGTCTGGGCTTCTCTCTCCACCTGAAACAGCCTCTTGTCCACTATCCAAACTTCATCCCTCTTTCATAACCGAACTTCCTTCCTTTCTGGAACTTCTGCTGACCACCTCCCACCCAGAATTAACTTCCTCCTTCCGAACTACAGGAGGGACTATCCATTGTCACTACTACCATCATAATTAGGAAGAGGAACTTAAACACTTTAGCCATTACCTGTGCCAGATGTTCTCCCATTTAATTCTCACCAAAACCTAGCATTTGGTTCCTACAGGAGAGAGGAGGAATCTGAGGCCCAGAGATATTTAACGAGAGCCTCTGAGCACATGTCCACTGAGTCCTCAACACAAAAGCTTCTGACTATACCAACAGCTCACAAAGTTTGTGATTGAAATGGTCTAATAAACAAAAGTGTGTAAACAAGTAACCCAGAAAGAACACAGAGACATAATGGCAGCTTGACTGTGTCATGTTTTATCTTTAAAATAAAGTTTAAGCATTGTATTGTACAAGACGATGTGTATCATTATTTTGGTACAGAAATCATCTTTCATATTACTTATCCTCAGGTAAAACCAGTCCTCCATGCAGATGGGCCACATGGGCCTATGAGACAGCCCAATATGACCCACTAGGCCACACTGCTCCCCAAGGGTATGGGGCAAGTTTATTCTACACATTGGGCTTAATCCCTTACAAGCTGCCTTTAGGTACATCCTATCTTATTTCACCTTCACAATGAGCCTGTCCAGAGGTAGAATGGATAGTTATTTCCATTATCTCACAGACGAGGAAACTGATTACCAGGTATATATAAGTGCCTCACCTATAGCTACTGAAGGCCCTGGCAGAGATGGGGACCTGGAGCTTCTGACTCCCAGCCTTGTAATCCATGTTTCCAACCATCCTCTTCTGTTTATCTGCCCTCGATAGACACTATCTCCAGCCATCTCTCAGATTCCACATGTTGATGTCTCAATTCATTGTCCCAATCCAGGTGCAGCCTCTGCAAGGCAGGGGGGCTTTGGGTTTCCTCACTTGCCTCCTCGCCACTGCCTTCTTCACCAGTCCATCATCCCACAGCGTTCAGCACTGATCAGTCTGTTCTCTGACATTCTCAAAGTAAAAAGGAGTCAAGAAGCAGGAGATAAATTAAGTAGAAAGAAAGTGTAAGGGGTACAAAGTGAGGAAAGGGGAGAAAAATACAAGCAATAAATAACTGAGAGAGCAGAAAAGAGTCTTATCCAAGCAGCAGCCCCAGCACAGAAGGGCAAATGTGCCTAGACATGGGTCAAAAAATAGAATCACTCTCAGAACTGTGACACGAAGAAGGCAAACAGGAAAAGTCATTCTGAAAACACCTACTTACTGGTTTCATTCAAAGCATTCCTCTGAACAGAGAGTAATACTTCCTAAGTGGAAAGGAGAGTCTTGTTCTTAAATGTTTTGTAAAAAGTGTTTGACAAAGGATCACTTAAGGGCAAAGCATACACCAAGAAAAACAGAGTTCAAAATTAATCACTTCCCATTTGAAAACTTTTTTTAATACCATTTGTCAAATAGTACAAGCCTCTAAAATCATAAAACGGAATATGAGTAGTATTAGTACCAAAAGTAAGAGCAGGACAAAGCTCTCCCATCCATAGCCAGGCTCCATCCCTGAGGATGCACAGCTCCACAGTATGCTCAGCTGGGCACTCCCTCAGGGTCATAACTCATTCGTGAGGGTGGAGAGATTACATAGCCATCACTTTTCCCTGAACCCATCGCACCTAAATCCCCATTTCAGACAGAGGGAGACAACTTAATAACTCATGGCAATGGGCCAGTCTTTTCCAGACTTACAGCCTTTGTGGGTAAAAACCAAAGCCACAATGAGCATCCACATCAGCAGCACATTAGCAACGCGGGCCTCACCCGCCATCATGCTACAGGTCACTGTTTTTTAATACCCTAAAGAGCATAAACTAATAGAAGATTATTTTCCAGCAAAGACAATTCACAGGCAGGCTCTTGCTCCCCTTCCCTCTCTGTCACTCACAAGTGTGTAAATATGACTGATGAGATTTACAGCACTTAAGTTCACATACAAGGAAATATTGCCAATACTACTCAAATTCCTGTGGTAACCTGCATCACTTTCAGAAACAACTATTTCTTAGCCAAGTGCGGTGGCTCACGCCTATACTCCTAAAACTTTGGGGAGGTCAAGGCAGAAGGATCACCTGAGGTCATGAGTTCAAGACCAGCCTGGCCAACATGGTGAAACCCCATGTCTACTAAAAATACAAAAAATTAGTCAGGCATGGTGGCACGTGCCTGTGGTCCCAGCTACTGGGGAGGCCGAGGCAGGAGAATCGCTTGAACCCAGGAGGCTCAGGTTGCAGTAGCCGAGACCACACCACTGCACTCCAGCCTGGGTGACAAGAGTGAAACTTCAGCGGGGTGCGGTGGCTCACGCCTGTAATCCCAGCGCTTTGGGAGGCCGAGGCAGGCGGATCACGAGGTCAGGCGATCGAGACCATCCTGGCTAACATGGTGAAACCCTGTCTCTACTAAAAATACAAAAAACTAGCCGGGTGTGGTGGCAGGCGCCTGTAGTCCCAGCTGCTCGGGAGGCTGAGGCAGGAGAATGGCGTGAACCCGGGAGGCAGAGCTTGCAGTGAGCCAAGATCATGCCACTGCACTCCAACCTAGGCGACAGAGCGAGACTCTGTCTCAAAAAAAAAAAAAAAAAAAGAGTGAAACTTCATCTCAAAAAACTATTTCTTAAGATGGTGGAACCAAGACTAATACATGTATCATATACTAGAAAGTTCATGTTTTTATCTTTTTATTCACAATAACTAACATATCTGTTTTTCTACTTTGGAACACTGAACATCATTTTCCACACCTTTTCTTTGACAACGGCTGTGTTATACTGTTTGACAAGAACTTGTCAAATAATTACCCTGAAATCTTCTTATGGTACTGAAGATATGAAAAGAAACCTCAAAATAGAGGTTTTATTAGATAAATAAAAATAAGGCTGAAAAATGTTCTACGTGTTGAGAAAAGTAAACTTAAAAGCTGAGAAGAGAGTACAAAGGAAAAATGTATTTTATTTCATTCAAAAGGTTTTACAATAGGAGGAGGGAGACAATCCTATTGTAAATCCTATTGTAAACCCACCTTAGTTTACAGGTAGTATCTTTTTTATTATTTTTTGTAGAGACAGGGGTCTCACTATGTTGCCCAGGCTGGTCTTTTAACGCCTGGGTTCAAAGGATCTTCCCGCCTCAGCCTCCCAAAAGTGCTGGGATTACAGGTATGAGCCACCACACCCGGCCTACACGTAGTATCTTAAAGAATGTTAACCTCATATGCACATCAAGAATCTGAATACTCACTCAGCTGGTAAAACCAAGATGGTAATGCTAATGGCACGTTAGTCCAGTTCAAAATATTTTTTAGTATCTTAACCACATTCCAGACACGTTAAGGATCAAATAAGATGCTGGCAAAAAAGACAGCAAAGGAACACACTGAGCCCTGGAGCACCTCTGCCCCCGGAACAGCACTCAAGTGAGACCCCAGAAGCATCTAGACTGGGCTCTGCCGCTGACCAGCTGCAACTCCTCTGAGCAGCAAACTCCTCAGTTGTGAAGCTAGAGGGTTAACTCGATGTTCTCTTAAGGCTACTTTCCTGCTTTAAAATTACACATGGTGAAGAAACTACTCATGAAGATGAAGGAAATAAAATTTATTGGGGTGTTTGCCCATTATTAGGCTGCATAATTAAAAGATTTGTTTTGTCTCTCACATTCTAATAATGGATTTTTCCTAGGGAGAACAGAAAAGTTATTTAAACATTTTAATTTCCAAACTTAACCATAAATAAATTTATGAAACCCAAAATACGAACTTGTTTTTGTTTTCATATTAAGGAAATTTCATCTTGTGATCCTAAGCTTTCAGTGGAAGGAATAGATTGCCTCTTTCAGTAAGATGGCTGGTGGATGGATATATATGCTCTACCAAACAGCTTATTAGGAAGAAGTACTTAAATATTACAAAATACACAAAAGTATCATACTCTTATGCCCAAAGCATAGTGTGTTTAGGAAAGTAAGTTCAGTTATTAAGTGTCATGAAAATTATATGAAGGTCTCACTAAAGTTCAAAGTTTCAGTCAAAGGTAAGCAGTTTGACAGAAATATTGGTCATTTACTTACAAAATCTAGAGAATCCCCATTTATTAGGGTTTACTGTGTATCAGCACTCTTAGGTTCTTTGGTATAATCTCATTTAATCATCTACATTAAATGAGATATAATCTCATTTAAGTCCTCTTAACCACATTAAGAGGTAGCTATCATTATTCTCATTTTACGAATCAGAACACTGAAGTGGAGAAAATTAAAGCACCTTCCCAAAGCAGAACAGCCAGTCACAGAGCCAAGATTCCAACACAGCACTTCCAACTCAAATCCAATGATCCTTCCCCTACACTTATACAATCTGGGTAAGCTTATACTAATAAAAATATGCCGCATGGCTCAACTATTTAAGTTACTGATATACCAAGATGATTCTCACACTGACATTCACTCCATAATATGACCTTCCTATCTGTGCTGGTGCCACTCCTTGACAAGAGAAAAGGAACCATAATTTTTCTCAGACACAGCACTGAATACCTTATAAACTTCCATATCAACAAATCCATCCTTTATTTTACAGATGTAAAAACAGAGGATCACAATAGGAGGCTAATCGCTGGTGGTTTGGAAGCTAGGAGAAAAAAACAAACAAACAAAAAACCAGGAGGCTAAGTAACCAACTCAAGAAGGCCACATCTTGTAAGTGGTGGAACCGAGGTCTAAGGTAGCCTATGGGGCTCCAAGCCTGAGCCTGGGACCTGATGCTTAGAGTGTTTCTTTCTCCCCAACGAAATGATCATGGCTTTACTGGATTCTGCAGGAAGAACACCTATCAAAACTCAAAAGAATGACAGTTCAGTCAATGAAAATGAAGTTTAAAATACAGCCTTTGTTTCCAAAGCATTAGCCAGATAGATCAGACAGAATTCAAAGGTCAGAGCAATGACAGACTGTGCTAAAACCTCAAGAAATGTTTCTCTCTCTCTCTCCCCCTCCACCACACACACAGACATACATAGTGGCGTGAAGAGGGGATATGAGACAGGGAGGGAGGGGGAGAGAGGAGGGGGGGGAAGAGAGAGAGAGAGAGGAGGGAGGGGAGGAAGGGAGGAAGGGAGGAAGGGATGAGGGGGGAGGGGAGGAGGGGAAGAGGGGAAAAGGGAAGGAGGGAAGGAGGGAAGGAGGGAAAGAGGGAAGGAGGGAAGGAGGGAAGGAGGGAAGGAAGGAGTGAAGGATGCTTCCAAGTGTGAATAGTTTCACTTCCAAGATCAAGCATGGGTGGAAAACATTTAAAGAACAGTAACGGAGTAACTCAAATTACGCTTCTCTGCAATTAGCAGGCTTAGTTTATAAACATATTCACTAGAAAGTTTATGACCAAAAATTAATGTATTCACTTATATATATACATATATATATATTTTTTTTTTTTTGAGACGGAGTCTCATTCTGTCGCCAGCCTGGAGTGCAGTGGCGCAATCTCAGCTCACTGCAACCTCTATCTCTCAGGTTCAAGCGATTCTCCTGCCTCAGCCTCCTGAGTATCTGAGATTACAGCTGCGCATCACCAGGCCCAGCTAATTTTTGTATTTTTAGTAGATATGAGGTTTCACCATGTTGGCCAGGATGGTCTTGATCTCTTGACCTCGTGATCTGCCCGCCTTGGCCTCCCAAAGTGCTGAGATTACAGGCATGAGCCACCATGCCCGGCCATATTAAATTTTTAAAAATTCTATATACATAACATTTTTTGAAATATCCCTCCTACATAAAATTATGCCTACCTACATAGTTATGCTAGTGATACACATATGAGCAAAGAAATCTTTTTCTTACTAAATTCTGTTAAATTTCAAATAACCATTAGCCTCAATTCCAATGGACATTGAAATAACAGTTAAACTTCCACCCTCAATCCTCTTTTGTTAAGTAGTTAATACACTACACGACAGTTGCTATTATGTGGTTAATCTATTTCTAAAGTAAAAAATGCCTGTGAAATTCAAATGGTTTCTCCTAATTTATCCATTTGATAACCTGATTTTCAGTCACAAGATGATCACATTCTCCCTCTTTCCTTTCCCACTCTTCCCTTTACCTGTGTTTTTTAAAAAAATTACCATGAAATTCACTATGGATGAATGTGAAACTCTACAGCAGGATTTCAACATCTCATCACTTTTTTTTTGTAATGATGAAACTGAGATAAGGAGAGACTTAGGAACAGAACAAATGGGACATGCAAAGTCTTCCATGTTCCAAAGCTGTTCTTTCATTTCATGCTAAATATGCTACTAACAGAGCCAGTCACTATTGAACTGTAAGTCAAATATTCAAGGTTAGCTGCCGAATAATCAAGGACTATTTCAGATAATCATACTCTCTAGAAATTTTGCAATTCACTTGTTTAAAAGGCTTTTATTAAATACCTGTTCTAGCAACAACAGAAATTTCTTTCATAATACATGGCAACATACCTAGAATAGTTTGCAATGTAGATGAAATGACCCAATAACAGCAACCACAAATGCAGCTACCGATTTATCCGTTACTACATACCAGCAACTGAACTAGGTACGTTACAGTACATCACCTGCATACTCCACACTCACAGCAACCCCATTTTCTCCCTGTTTTACAGATATGTAAACTGAGGCTAAGAGTTTAAATAATTTGCCTACTATCACAAACCCTAGGATGACCCACAGCAAATATTTTCAAACTCCTTTGTCTCAAGACTCCATTATAAACCAAAATTATTGAAGACCAAACCAAAAAGCTATGGTTTATATGGGTTCTATCCACCAAACAGCTTATTAGGAAATTAAAACTGAGAAATTTTAATAATATTTATGTATTCATTTTAAGTAACAAAAGTAAGTTCATTTATGTTATAATAAAATCTATTTCTACAAAAATAACTTTCTCAAAACAAAAACTGATGAGATGATGCTGTTTTACATTTTTGAAAATCTAATGTCTGGCTTAAAAGAAAACAACTAGGTTCCCTATCTGCTTCAGCATTCAATCTGTTTTAATATGTTGCTTTGATTGAAATACAAGAATACAAAGAAATCACAAAGTCAAAGAACACACTCCACTACCAAGCCTGGTTAGATTGCTAGAACCTGGTAAGATACTGGTAGACGGTGACTAGCAACACATTATTTTTGAGCAAAATGAATTTTTAAAATCCCCAACCAAAACAAATATAACAGGAAAAATTATTACAACTAAATATAATGTGCTTGTTCCTCAAACTGTTTAAGTTAAAAAAGAATACTTCTGCCTTGCTCTGAGTAAAGGGCCCAAGGGCTTGCTGCCCTAGAGTGGGTTCAGGGTACTTTCCCAACTTGGTCTTCCTCCACTGTTCCCTGAAATGCATGCAATCATCATCCATCCCATTGCACAAACCAGAACACAGCACCCAACACATCTCTAAACCACGTCCTGTCAATGCCACCACCTAAATCTCTCTCAAACACATCACTTCTCTTCACCTCCACCATCTTCCACCTAGACCACAACTCCTCCCCACATATTGAATCTCAGTCATTCTGATCTACTCTCTGGAGGAGCCTGCTGGCTCTGTCTACCCCATTCTCTCTCCTTCTCTCCCTCCACCCTTACCCCTTGCTTAAACCCTTTCAATGGCTTCTTACTGCTCTAAGTAAAAATACCAAAATTATTAATATAGCCTACACAGCCATGTTTAATCTGCTCCTGCCTACCTCTCAGGGCTCACCCTCATCATGCACACACACATGCGTATACTCTCTCGTTCCAGTCAGACTGGCTTTCCTGCAGTTCCTGGATGGCAACAACACACAGGCCTTCTTTCTACTCAAAACACCCTCTACCACCACTATACACCCAACCACCCTTCAGGTCTCAGCTCAACCACAGTGTCTTCAGCAAAATCTTCCTGGAGCCCGAGTCGGGATCAGATTCTCTGTTTTAGGCAATCAAGGAACATACCTGCCACTCATCGGAGTGGCTTGATCTGGGTTGTGAATGCCCATCTCTTCCACTAGACTGTAAAGAACACAAGAGCAGTGATAATATCTGCTTTGTTCCACATTTTAACTCAATGCCTGCTATAGTAAATACATACTGAATATCCATTAAATGAACGAAAGGACAGCATAAATCTGACAATGTACATATGTTTGTACAGGAAAGAATGAGTCAATCAAGATAGTCGGTCCAATTTACTTTCCTTCATCTTCACCACTAGGTAACAGCTGGTATTTAACAGAAGGAAGGGGAGGTACCCACCAAGAGCCACCACCAGACCCAGGTGGGGCTGGATCCAGAACAGAACTTGAGGGGCTAGGATCCTCTCAACCGCTGGCAACTGTCAGCACTTGTTTTGCTGCTCTTTCCTGCAGGGAAAGTTTAACTTCACTCTGCTTTACCAAGAACTCTGATAGGCTCCCGGTGACATTGTACTTTATGTTTTGGAAAATCTCTGAAGCTGGTTTCAACTTCCTTGTGATCTATGCTATTTATTTACATATATGACCCTGTGGGTCACAGCAAATTTGCCTTCTATATATGTAACATATATGTATGTGTGTATCGTAATAAATATTATCACATTGAAATACATACATATTCATTCATGTTTATGGAGCACTTAGATGCCACATGCATTCTTTCAGTTAATTCTTACCACAAGGCTTTGACAAAACCAAGGGTTAGAGGGGATTGTGTAACTTTAGTGCCCAAGGTGACAAGCCAGTAGGTGGCACGGCCACCACTCAACCTGGATGCACATTAGACTCACCTAGGAAGTTTTAAAAAACTGTGACATCTGGGTGTTTCCACAGGAGTGGGATGGACTCAGGCAGGGCAGACTGTAAAGCTACTCAGGGGATGGATTCCATGGGCGCTATGCTCAGCCAGGTGGCATTATCTCTAACACCTGCCCAGTTCCTCATTCCAACATTCTCCTGCCTCAATCCACCCAGCTACCAACAATGCTCGACTGGCAAAACTCACTCTGTCCAGGCATCTCGAGAGCAGCTGGTGCTGCAGCTGACATGGTAGATTTTTCAAAGATCTTTAACAAATTCATGACAGGGTCTGTGGCATTTAATTACTACTTTAAAGCCCCCAAATATTAAAAGGATTTCAGTTCTCCTCTGTATAACACACAAATATACTTTTAAAAAGTGTACTAATGTGTCTTAGAAATTGTTTCTGGTATTGTGGTTCCAACCCTGTGGGCCAAGACAGGGAGCCCAGAGGCACAATGGCTTCTCATTATAATTCAATCTAATAACAATGAATGACCCACAAGGCCTATTGTGATATGCAGGCTGTGGAAATTTCACTCCTTCCTCAGAACAAAACCAAGAGGTCCTTTCTGTTAGTGTTTGCCTATGCAGATTTGCTAATTCAGAATACTGCACCAGTGGGGAAGGGTTTCTGAAAGACTTCTGGCCTCAAGTTAATGTTTTATGTTTTGGACAAAGGGTCTCAGGAATACAGATACTGGCTTTAAAGTCATCATTGATTCAGCATCAGAGAATTTCCAGATAACTGACACTTTAATGTGCCACACTGTCAAAGCAATTTTAATAACATTCTAAAAACGTATGACACACAATCCTGCCTTCCTAAACAAAGCATTTTAAGTAGTATTTTGCTTCTTCTTGATGGACACCCAAAGTCATTGTCCTAAACCCCAGAGACTGTATTGATGTGATGCAGTGGCTGCTGCCTGCAATGAACTATGTGCACCAACACTAAAAGGAGTTTGAACTGTGGTGTTTTCTGGGGTCTCAGCTTATGTTTCTATAGTTTTTCTGTCTCCTTCTTCACTATCAGGCCTTCTTAATAACCTGTTGACAGCTGGAAAACTGGACAACACAGCATGTTTGCAGAGAAGGTTTGAGAGCAAAGACCTAAATGCTAGCGTGTGTGTGTGTGTGTGTGTGTGTGTGTGTGTGTGTGTGTGTGTGTGCGCGCGCGTGTTGGATCAGTGCAGGGAGAAGAGACGCCGGGGTTCAATTTGGACAGGGGCCCAGATGGCAGAAGACTGAGTGGGCTCCCTGGTACTGCTGGCTATGGCCAGGATTCAGAGTCTCCCCCAGGGTGAACAGGAAGCTGCAGTCCTCTCCTGAAGCCTCTCAGCAGCATAAAGATGGAGAAACTGCCCTCCTAGAAGAGAAATGGGGTCAGAGTTGGTCACTAAGGGCACTGGATGAGTCACTGGATGAGGGGTAAGTTTTTGTTGTTTAGTTTGTAGTTTTTCTGATTACAAAAGCAATACATCTAACTAAACATTTACACCAAACACAGATGTAAAAGTTAGAAAGTAGAAAGTCCTCCATAGCAAGCTTACATTCCCTCCACTAGGTATACTCCTGCTCCCAACTATTACAGCACATTTTTCCAGATCAAATCATTCATTTCTCCCTCGGAGTTCCCACACTACACATGCTATAAACAAACATTGGTTCATTCTTACCACACTGTTCTTTGTTATATATTTTTGGATACCTTTCCATATTCCTACTTACAAAATTCATTTTAAGCCATATATAATATCACACTCCATGAATGTACCATAACTCAATCTTCTGTTATGGAGTTATAATAAACAATGCTATGATGAATTTCTACTTTTGCAAACATGTATGAGTATTCCTGGGATAAAATCTGTAAAGTGGAAATTCCTAGGTCAAAGCACATGAATAAATTTAAACAGCTGCTTTCTAGTCAGGAAGTACCCGTTTACGAGACCCAATTTTTTAATCTAAAACAATACCAATGCAATAATCCTTAAGCCTATGCAAGCCTCCTGATCAAAACAGGAGAAAACAACAAAGAGTAAGTCAAATGAACTGTTATCACAAAGTGCTATGGGAAATGGGAACTGCAAGCCTAAAGCCAGTCTTGTTTGGAGGGCAGCGGCTCCCACATCAGCCTGGCAGTTTCTGGGACAGAGGAACAGTGTGTGTCTCCCGTGCATGCAGGAGGTATGACTGTACATGCTCACAGCACAGGTGGAATCTTCATGGCCACTCCTGGGAACACAGCACACAGCAGCAGGACCTCTTAGGGACCAGCCATTGTACTGGGGAGGGAGCAGGTTCTCAAGAGGCAGAAACCATGGTTGTGTTTTTGTTTTTAAAACCAGTGCCACCCCTTACATCTTCACTTAAGACTCCCCAACCTGGTGTGGCTGTAGGACAGTGTGGATTAGGCATTTCCCTAACACAAACAGGTTCTTTGCAATGGCTTGAGGAACTTTCTAAAGAACATACTGCACACAAGTTTTTTGGGTTTTTTTTTTTTTTTTTTTTTTTTTTTTTTTTTGTTATGTTTTTCCCTTTGTTTCCGGGGTGGGGGGGGGGGGGGCGCGCCTCCCCCCCGCACGCCC
>NC_045442.1:96062942-96117858 GCF_002776525.5 Piliocolobus tephrosceles
GTTTTTTGGGTTTTTTTTTTTTTTTTTTTTTTTTTTTTTTGAGATGGAGTCTCGCTCTGTCGTCCAGGCTGGAGTGCAGTGGCGCGATCTCAGCTCACTGCAAGCTCTGCCTCCCAGGTTTACGCCATTCTCCTGCCTCAGCCTCCCGAGGAGCTGGGACTACAGGCGCCCGCCACCTCACCCGGCTAGTTTTTTGTATTTTTTAGTAGAGACGGGGTTTCACCATGTTAGCCAGGATGGTCTCGATCTCCTGACCTTGTGATCCACCCATCTTGGCCTCCCAAAGTGCTGGGATTACAGGCTTGAGCCACCGCGCCCAGCCACAAGTTTTAAAGTATCGATTTTGTACCTTTATGTGCCTGGCCAGGTACACTTGGTAACACACCTTAGTTGTCAGCTAGACTTAGGAGTTGCAAGACTAGGCTCTCTAATCAGGCCACATGAGAGCTGGGAGACCCTGGCAAGCACTTAATAATATCAGATACGCCTCCCTATGGTGATTCTGTGAGCATCAAATGAGATGTGTGAGAAAAGACTCTGTAAGCCACAAGGTACTGCAGAAATGTAGGGGGTTATTTACTACAACTATTAGAAAATAACAGCTGGGCGCGGTGGCTCATGCCTGTAATCCCAGCACTTTGGGAGGCTGAGGTGGACGGATCACCTGAGGTTGGGAATTCAAAACCAGCCTGACCAACATGGAGAAACCCCGTTTCTACTAAAAATATAAAATTAGCCAGGTGTGGTGGTGCACGCCTGTAATCCCAGCTACTCGGGGGGCTGAGGCAGAATTGCTTGAACCCTGCAGGCGGAGGTTACAGTGAGCTGAGATCATGCCATTGCACTCCAGCCTGGGCAACAAGAGTGAAACTCTGTCTCAAAACAAAAAAAAATTTTTTTGAGAACTTATGTTGTGCTGGGTGCTGTCTGAATGCTCTAAGGTATACCGACTCATTCAATCCTCACAACTACTCTGCAGGAGCTATGATTACTAACTTCTTCCTCTTGACAGATGACAAACGAGGCTCCGAGTCCACACAACTTAGAGAGGTCCCCAGAGCCCCAGGCAGCGTGGCCACAGAGCCAGGCTCTCACCCTCTCTGTTCTGCCACCTTGTTACCGGTATGGAAATTACCTCCCCTAACCCCAGCCTCAGTTTCCTCATTTCCATGTTGAGGTGATCATCTCAGATACCATCTGAAAAACTCTTCTCTAACCCCAATCTTCTTATAATTTCTGTTAGGTGAAGAGTAAGTGACCTTCGGATAATTGTAAGCTTACAGGAGTTCAGAATAAGCAAATTTGAGAATTTTCAAAGGATCATGTCTACAAAAGAGTTCTGCTATTTTTAATCACTTACCTAATCTGGTCATGGCCAGCAACTCAGGACTGAGGCAGGTCAAAGCTCTTCTTAGACAAAAAGTTTCTTTGCATGGGTCTCCAAAGGATTCAGTTATTGAAACCAAACTGAGACACCTGCCATCATTCAACAAACTCCGGAGGAAAAATCCCTTAATAAAATGTACAGTGTACCAAAATAACCTGCTACTGATAACAAACACTCTCAATGCACATCTCCCCACCCTACCTAAAAAAAAAAAAAAAAAAAAACCCGTTATAAAACCTTTTTTTTTTTTTTTTTTTGTTTTTTTTTTTTTTTTTTTTTTTTTTTTTGAGACAGGGTCTCCCTCTGTCACCCAGGCTGGAATGCACTGGTATAATCACAGCTCACTGTAGCCTCAACCTCCCTGGGCTCAGGCAACCCTTGGACCTCAGCCTCCCAAGCAGCTAAGAATACAGGTGTGCGTCACCATGCCCGGCTGATTTTTGTATGTTTTGTAGAGACGGGGTTTTGCCACGTTGCCCAGCCTGGTCTCGAACACCTAGGCTCAAGCAATCCAACTGCCTCAGACTCCTGAAGTGCTGACATTATGGGTGTGAGCTACCACGCCTGGCTGAAAAATTTTAAGTAAATGAAAAAAGACTCTATAAAAAAGGAAATGAATTAAAGGCAAACATCACACAGACTAAACACCACCAAAGGACAACCAGTCGTTTTACTTTAGGAGACTGGGGAGGTGGAAAGTTCAGCATACAAAACACTCAAAATAGATTCACAAATCAAGTAATTTTTCAGTCCCATTAACTAAAGCAGTAACTGTGGTTGATTTAGTACCACCTAACAAAATGTAAAGTCAGTTACAAAGACTGTACTTTAAAAAAAGCAAATACTATTTTATTGTGCTTTTAGAGAAAAATTTTATAAAGGCCTTTACTAGCTAGACAATTAAATTATGAGTCCATGTTTTTTAGCAATAAAACAAAAAAATCATGAAGGATAACCAGATATCTTAACGCGTAACGAATGTTAAAAAGATTTCATTCAAAAGGCAGAATTCTTTCTATTCCTTTAACTCTTAAATGACAAAAAATAAGCAAATATAAATAAATAAATCCCTAATGGAATGCTGATTAAGAGACCTCTCTTCTTGGCCTAATGAATTAGAAACCAGAATTAACTGACTAAATGTAAACATAAAACAACATATCTTGAAAGTTTATAATAGTTTTCAACTTTTTAAATTATTAGCATAATAACTGCCATTTTCTGATTGCCTTTATGCATCAAGTACCTTGTTACTTACTCACATTTAATCTTCTCAAATGCCCAAGAGTCAGCTCATACCACAAGACAGGGAAACGCATGCCAGAGAGGTTACAGAGCTTAGACAAGGCCACACAATCAGTCATGCACTGCAGCCAGAACCTCGGATCTAATGCTAACTCCAATGCTTTTTTCAAAACACAACTGCCTATATAGAATTGTAGCTGAATATCATATGAAAAAGCTAACTCATCCTGGGAGCAAGGAGGCCACACAGAAGATTCCAGAGAGCAGAGGTACCACAAGCCAGCAAGAATACAGAATAATGTTTTATTGACGACTGTAGGTTTTAAACTTAAATGTTAAAAAAGTTTTAAACGAACAGAAAGGTGTAAAATTGGATGTAAAAATGAGTCAAAAATATTTATAGAATACAAAATAAGTCAAAAAATGTTTTAAAAAGAATATAGAATAACATTTAAGAGCGCAGGCTCGGGAGCCAGGTTTTCTGAGTTCAACCCTGACTCCCCCACTTTGCACCCTGATGACCGTGGGGCACTGACTTTCTCTGTGCCTCAGTTTCCCCTCTGCAAAATGGAGATGAGTACCCACCTCATAGATTGTTATGGAGACTGAGTTAAAATTCACCCAACACTGAGAACCATATCTGGCCCATAGAAATTACTGTATTTATGTTTACTGTCAAGAGAAATCTGTGAAGAGAATGCAGAATGACTAGATTCAGATCTAATAGGCCTGGTTATAAGAGCAAGGGCAGAAAACAGAAAAGTAACTGAAAACAAGCAGGATGAGCTGTAGGGAACGGCATCCTGGAGGAAAACAAGTGACTCAGCTCAAGAAAATGGGAGTCCATCACAGACTCCAGTCAGCAGGGTCAGCCAGAAGAGAACCAGGCAACGCGGACAAAAGCCAGAGAGGCATGAAACTGTGACCCTGACAAAAGCCTCCAGACGCTTCCAAACATCAAGTGGAGGCAAAATAAAATTACTTGGTCTTAAATTGGAGGTGAGAAAATGAAGGCAGACCAGCAAGCTCTGTGTTCTCTGGGTCGGGGGTTCTAGAATAACACAGAAACAGAGCACCTACCCAGGACTGGAAGGCAGTGATCCAGTGAACCTGTGTCAAGCTGACCATCAAGAGACTGGAGTTAGGATCCACACAGAGAGAGAGTGGTGCCAAGCACCCATGATAAACCGTGTCTCTGAACTTCCTGCAGCACAGAGATGGGAGCTTGTGGGGAAGAGAAGGTAACAAAAGGGCCCTGAAACCAGGAATGAATTTAACAAAGAAATTCCCTCTCCTTTTATACTTGGCCTAGAAAGGTGATCCAGGAAGAACAACTGAGTGGGCTTCTCCAGAAACGGCCTATTCAACCTGTGTGACCGTCCTCAGCCAGGTCCTTTGAACCTCATCCTATACCCAAAATCCTGCCCCAAAGCCAAGCCAGCACTGGCACAGGGGCACATAGCCTGACTTCAAACAGGCCTATCCACTCGGCTGGCTGTGTGACTAACGAATAAAAGTTAAGTATGCAAATTTACACTTGGCCATGACTCTCTCAAAATTGGCTTAAAACGCTGCAGGGTATGATTCTGAATTACTAAACAATACATTTTTCACTTCAGTCAGCCAAACACAGAGTTCAAATAAGATTTTGAAATTAGAATTCAGACTCATTGCCATCTAGGCTGTGAATTAACAGTTAAAAATTAGTCTCTGTTCACATTCAGCTTAGGTTTGATGAGCAAAACTACCAAAAGAAAGCATCTGTTTTTGCAGTTTGAAAACATATTTACTTTTTAAAAGTTTACTTCATATTCAGTTCCTTCTTTTTAGGTGAGAGTCTGATTTTGTTTTCCAGTGAGATTCTGGATTGAGACTGCGACTTCCTCATGAGATGGTCATTGGGAACTGGGTAAGGTGATCCTAGATCCCACACTGCACTCTCCAGAATCCCCATCAGGTGCTGAGTTGCAAAACAAACATGTTCATCTCGAACTGAAGATATGCAGAAAGAATAGTTGCAAAGTCACTGAAAAGCTACCTATGCCAAGTGAGAGACCCCAAAACATCACGGCAGCTTCACATTTTCATGAGAAACAAGAAGGCACGAGTGAGGGAGACCCAGGAAAGCCCAGGTGGGCCTAGTTTCTACAGCTCGCTGTTTTTAGGGCCACTGGGGTCAGATCCCACTCCACCTCCACTGCTCACCAAAGCAAACAACAACTTTACCAAACATTCCTCTTGCCACAGAGCAATACGTGATTCATTCAGCATCACTATATTCTCCTACAACAAACAAAGGGTATGCCATGATGCAGATTTCTTTAGGAAATTAGCAGCTTAACGAAAACTTCCTAAACTTAAATACATGATGATTCTTCCACTATTTTATCTATAAAAGATAGTCACAGGAAAAATCAGGCAAGCACAGACATAGGACCTAAATTAAGAACAATAGAAAATTAAGAACAGGAGTCAGCAAGGCTTTTCATGTAGGGAAAAATAAAACTAGGTAAGAAGGAAACCATTTGCAAGACCAAATGGCACCATTTATTTTGAACTGTGCTTAAAAAAAAAAAAAAATTCACAGCCATATCTATTTCTTTTAATTATAAAGTTTGCCTAGAAATTAGTTATCTGTCAACCTATTTCCTAATTTCAGCAGTCACAATGCTGTATGAATGACCTAAAAGTATCAAAACCTAAAGTATTATATACACACACACACACACACACACAGACATACACGCACACATATATTTATGTAAATGTATATAAAGAAAGAGAGACATGAGATAAAGCAGTTAAAATCAATCTGTAGGACTAATTGAGTTGTATATCAAATGAGTTTTGAATTATCTCCAAATTATCTATCCAATAACTTCCTCGAACCTATAACTTAGCACCTTAAAAATCTGCCAAATTGCTTTTAAAAAAAAAAAGGAACAGTCTAACGCAACCCAGTCCTTCCCTCATAGTCCATGGACCCCACCCTAGCACACGCTCTGGGTCACACCTGGATTACTTTTTCTCCCGTCAGCCTTCCTGCCACCTTTCTCTCTACCTCGGATCCAACCTGTGCCATTCTGCCAGGGTTGCAATTCGTCTAAAACACTTCCTTCATAACATTTCCTTGTTTAAAATTTTTAATGCTCAAAGGATAAGTCCAAATTCCTTCACACCATATCACATTAGAGATGCTTCACAATAAACTTCAGCCTACTTTTTAATTAACTGTTCTTCAAGAATTCCCAAATAATAGTAATACAATGGAACACTCACAGTATGTCAAAATGGTATCCTAACTACTTCACATGCATTAATTCACAAGGACATTAGGACATAAATACTATTATATCCCACCCAGGCGCGGTGGCTCACGTCTGTAATCCCAGCACTTTGGGAGGCTGAGGCGGGTGGATCATGAGGTCAGGAACTTGAGACCAGCCTGGCCAACATGGTGAAATCTCATCTCTACTAAAAATACAAAAATTAGTTGGGTGTGGTGGCGCGTGCCTATAATCTCAGCTACTCTGGAGGCTGAGACACAAGAACCGCTTGAACCCAGGAGGCGGAGGTTGCAGTGAGCAGAGATTAGCAGAGATAGTGTCACTGCACTCCAGCCTGGTGACAGAGAGAAAAAAAAAAAAAAAAAAACTATTACATCCCCATTCTACAGATGAAGAAACTGAGCACAGCAGAGTGACAGAAACTGCCTACATCACATCTCACATGAGCAAGCAACAGGGCCAGGGTTCACACCAGGCATTCTGACTCCAGAGCCTCACTGGGAATTGCTAGGCTGTACTCGCTCTACCTCCACTGTCCCCACATACGACCCCCACATTTGAGCACCAGCGGCATAGTCTCAGTTACCGCTTACCCCATCTGTCATCATTGTTATGGGTGACCACAACCACACCACCCCAATGCACAGGAGAGGGCCTGAGGACAAGAGGCCCCATATTTAATTCTGTCCATAGGACATGGCTCCCAATGCTTCACAGACGAAAACTGACTGCCCAATTTCTCTGTAGGATCAAGCAAGGGCATGTTTTTTTCTATCTTGTTCCCTCCATCTTCCCTCCTGGTAGAAGAGCTTTGCAGCACAGACACAGGTTTCCTTGAGAAAATGCAGTGATCAAGCTTGGGGTAGGCGTTTCCCAGTCTTTTCATTCCTCCAGCCCTGGCTACAGGCAGACACAGTTACATATTTGGTGAACAAGCTCATTAAACACTCCATCCAGGCCAGTGGAGAAAATTTCCTACTTCCCTGCTCCCTGCTGTTGATATTCACAAGCACTGATATAAAAGAGAGCATTTAGACAGTTCTGTTACATAAACTCTCAGCCCTTCACTAAAATCAAAGCTAAATGATTCAGTTTCTACTTTGCAGCATAAATCCCATTTTATACTCAACAGTCTTATCCTCAAGTTTTACTGATGATTTTTCCTAAAGGAGATATATTCCAAAAGGCCTGGGCTTAGAGCTTTTTTAGACTTACTGGAAATGGCACCAGCTGAATGTCACACAGCATCTTGCTGAAGGCTTTTGGAAACAGCTGATGAAAAAAAGAGAACAGATTGCTGGAGAGGTGAACTATTCCTGGTAGCTTCCTCTTCACTCTCCCAATTCTGTCAACCCAGAGACAGGATTAGAGACCCCTAAAAATGTAGTGAAATCTCTTACAATTATCTGGAGCATAGCAGATTTGGCTCTGATAGACGGTTTGTTCATTATTATCAGAATACAAGTTAAAAGAAATGAATGCCATTTGAAGATGCAGGTCTGATTCAATTTATGCAGCCAACAGACACATGAAAAAATGCTCATCAGCAGTGGCCATCAGAGAAATGCAAATCAAAACCACAATGAGATACCATCTCACACCAGTTAGAATGGTGATCATTAAAAAGTCAGGAAACAACAGGTGCTGGAGAGGATGTGGAGAAATAGGAACACTTTTACACTGTTGGTGGGACTGTAAACTAGTTCAACCATTGTGGAAGACAGTGTGGCGATTCCTCAAGGATCTAGAACTAGAAATACCATTTGACCCAGCCATCCCATTACTGGGTATATATCCAAAGGATTATAAATCATGCTGCTATAAAGACACATGCACACGTATGGTTAATGTGGCACTATTCACAATAGCAAAGACTTAGAACCAATCCAAATGTCCATCAATGATAGACTGGCTTAAGAAACTGTGGCACATATGCACCATGGAATACTATGCAGCCATAAAAAAGGATGAGTTCATGTCCTTTGTAGGGACATGGATGAAGCTGGAAACCATTATTCTCAGCAAACTATCACAAGGAGAAAAAACCAAACACCACATGTTCTCACTCATAGGTGGGAATTGAACAATGAGAACACTTGGACACAGGAAGGGGAACATCACACACACACACCGGGGCCTATTGTGGGGTGGGGGGAGGGTGGAGGGATAGCATTAGGAGATATACCTAATGTAAATGACGAGTTAATGGGTGCAGCACACCAACATGGCACATGTATACCTATGTAACAAAACTGTACATTGTGCACATGTACCCTAGAACTTAAAGTATAATAAAAAATAAAAAAAAAAAGATGCAGGTCTGATTCCTTAAAACACCTAAAAGAAACCACAAACGGCAAACACCCTAGAATTAAAACTACATGACCAAAAGCTCTACAAAGCATCTAGTGACTATAAACACCTCTCAAGGAGTTTTGTTTTAACCTCTCCCTTTATTAAAACAAAGAAAAACATGCTCAAACATTTTAGCTAAAACTGACCACCATCAACTTCTCTTTCCCTCATAGATAAAACTATGAATGTAACAATCATTTCATATTTTTAACAGTCCTATCAGTGACCCCATTTTACAGATGGTGACAGAAAGGCAGAAAAGTTAAATGATTTGCTCAAAGTCACGTGGTAAGTGGTGGATCAAGAGCTCAGACTCAGATGCCAGAGCCCCTGCTCTGGGCCGCTCTGCTCCACAGCTAATGGGATCAGCTTGTCCTCTTACTCCCTGAAAGGCACTGTGGAATGAGAACACCTCTTTGCAATCCATAAAGAGGACTGAGTCTAAATACCTCCTTGACAGAAAAGCTGTCCTGAGAGTCAAAGCAAAGACTGGCATTCCATGTGCTTCCCGGCCTTTCTTGGTCATCCTTGCGATCAGCTAGGGCCACAATGGAGATTAAGAAGTGACGTGTCTCACTTCCACAGAAAGGCAGTAAGTATGCCTCTCCTGACTCTCTGTTCCTGCTGAAGAAGGTAGCCACGGGATGGAGGAGGGTTAATGTGCATGGTTTTGTTCAAGCAAGAAAAACGCTTTCGTTGTCTGATGGGTTATGAAGGCTAGTATTAATGACCCTCGACTTCAGTTTCTTTCCTGCTATACTCAGGCTGGGCTTTCTCTTCCCTGGTTTCCTCTAGTCTAGAGATTAGTCCTGCTGTCACCTGTCTGAAGAGTTGATTTTGCTCCCACAGGCCAGCAACAGTCACAGCTGGAGTGATCTCCAGGGCAACAGGGCCACGAAAGCAGGTGGTCCGCGGCCCTCCTTCCAACTGGGCCCCAATCCAACCGTCAGTTAAAGGCTGCTCATGTTCAGAACCAGACAGCAACAACCAAATAAATCATGCCACATTGTTTCATATAATAAAAAAGCCCAGAAGGCAACAGGGAATCTTTTGTTCTGTGGTATCTTCACCACCATTTGCTCAATTAAGTCCAATTTTGAAATTTAAGAGATAACTAGGTAATTACATGTCACGGTGCTTCCCCAAACTCATGACTTATTTTATGACCCTTTCCAAAATTACATTCTAATTTCTCCCCAATCAAAGAGATTCCCCATCTTATTTTATTATTTTTAAAAGACAGCATCCCACTATGTTGCCCAGGCTGGTCTCAAACTCCTGGGCACAAAGAATCCTCCCATTTCAACCTCCCGAAGTGCTGGGATTATAGGCGTGAGCCACCATTAATGGCCCTCCATTTTAAATAAAGAGTGCTGCATACCTGGCTAAACAGCACATCTGCAGAAATCCACCAATATCAGCATATCCAAGTAAATGGTAGGTAGCCAAGGAGAGAAGTAACACCCTACAAGGCCACACACACACACACACACACACACACACACACGAGTGCCACAAGTTTCCAGGTCAGGTCACATGGTACTGAACAGCACCCCATGGGTACCAATGTCATAACCTGCCAAAAATGCCAGTTTTCTTCTTTGATCTTCTTTGAACATCAGCTGCCAAAAAAACATTGTATAAAGTTGCTCTTTCAGGAAGGATGGGGAAAAAAGAGCAACTATTTCTTCCTGGCATCCAATATACCAATTCTACGTGAAGAAAAGATGCCTTTTAAAGAATCATTGGTTTTTATCTATGAAACTCTGTCTTGATCTGTGTAGTCAGAGTGGGCACTGCCACCTGCTTGGCCCACAGGATGGCTGAGTCCACGTGTGAAAGGTACAGCAGGAGGGAGCTGGCCTACAGTGATCTGGAAGTAAGCAGCCCGATTCCTGAGTGGGGTCACACATTCCCAATCTCCCCCAAACCCCAGCCTGACCCAGGCTTCTCAGGATGCAACAGAAACTGGGAAACACGTCAGCAGCTCTGACTTCTTGGCTTACATCCTTTCTTGTCTTCTGCCAAGAGCAGAGGAGACAGATGTGAGCAACAAACACATTCCCAAGCAGTTTCCCCTGCAGCTGAGGAAAAGAGCCCAAAACTAATCCTATCATTACCTAGGCTAAAAGCCCTTCTGCCCTCAGGACCCAGCTCCATCTCCTCTGAGAGTCCACAAAGACCTATCTGCCTTCAGGAAAGGGTTTCCATCTTCTCAAGGCCCAAAAAGGCTTTCTGCCCTGAGGATCGGGCTCCAGCTCCTCTGAAGGCCAACAAAGCCCTTCTACCCTCAGGGCTAGCAAGCTATTCCAAATACTGGTAATTTGTTACACTGCATTTGTGATGTACCCTGCTTCCAACCAGACTGTTACCCTAAACCCCTTTTATGTGTGAAAATTCTGGAGCTACCACTTCAAAGACCAGTTCACATCTCACCTTCACTGTGAAAATCTCATCTGATAGTGAAGTGAATCACTCCGTTCCACCATGGCACCCAACTTGCTGAAGTCATGCTGCAAAAGTCTCATGATTACAAGACGTATCACGGAGTTCTACTCTGCGGCAGGCAGGTCTAAGGTTCTCACCCACCCAGTGATTCCCGCCTCCTGGTATTCATGCTCTTATGTAATCCCCTTTCCTAGGTGCGAGTGGGGCCTGTGACTTGCTCATAATCAACAGAATAGGGCACAGGTGATGTCACCTCTGTGCTAAGGCAGCATGATACAATGACTTCCCCCTTGCAAGCTGTCTCTCTCTGGCTGGCTTTGATGAAATGGTAACTCCCATGGGGGAAAAACCCACAGGACATGGAACTTGGGGCAGCCTCCAGCCAGGAGCCAGCAAGGAACTGTGGCCCTCAGTCCCGCAACTTGAAAGAAATGGAATCCTTCCAACACCCAGGTTCTGCAAGGGAACTTGGAAGGGGATCCTCCCCAGGCAAGTCTTCAGATGAGACCCTAGCCATGGCAGTAGCTTGACTGCAGCCTCATCAGAGACTGGGAAGCACAGGACCCAGCCAAGCCATGTTCCCACTCATGCCCCACAGAAACTGTGACAGAGTCAATGTGTGTTGTCTTAAGCTGCTAAGCTTCTGGTAATTTGTTACACAGCAAGGAAACTAACACAGGAAAAAAATAGGCCTATTTTTTAGCCTAGAAAACCTTGGGCAAAAAAACAGATCTTTATTTGCAAATCCATATTCTGACAGCAGCTCAACCGCAGAGGGGAACCAGTGAAGTCCAGGTCAGCCTCCGTGGCTCTGCTTCTCCTCCCTTTGTGAAGTGGGGCGAAAGCTACGTGCCTGCTGCATGTCAGAACTCCTCTCTCTCCCCCTCACTTCTCAGTCAAGTTCTGAAAAGTCGAGTCTCCAAGTCTCTACCACATTTCCCGCTTGAGTGCCACTGGAGCCTTTTTCTTCAATTTCTGACATTCCCATAGCCATGGTGCTGGGTCCTGAGCTTGCCTGCCCTGCAGTTAGTGACAGCCACTCTCTCCTGCTGAACGCTCTACTCCACACAGGACATCACCTTCCCTGGTTGCCCTCTCGCTGTGAGAATATCCCCTTCAAATCTTCAAAAAGCTTCCTCCCCTGGCCATTCCTCCACTGTGTGTCCCAGAGCTTCTGTCCCAGGCACTTCCAAGTTTTACACAGTCGCACTCTGCAATGTCACCCATTCTAATGATAAAGCTCAAATATACATTTTTAGGGCAGAATCACATATATCCAATGACTCATTGCATATCCTCACCTCAGTGTCTCACAGTCACCTCAAACTCTAAACATGACAACAAAACACATCAGCTTCCCTTTCACTATTTTTGCTGTCTACTGTATTCCTAGCAGTGGTGATTTCAGTCACCAATATCCACTGACTCACCACCCAAGTCACCCCACATTCCTTCCCCTTTAAACTCCCCATATCCAACCACCCCTTAAATATGTCTGGAATCTGTCCCACCTTTTCCTACCTTCCTTCAGACCTTCACCACTTCCCTCCTGAGACTCGTCTCCCCGATTCTAGTCTTAGCTTCTTCTAATCTAGCTCCCAAGTGTCCCATGAAAATGTCATTAAAATTACCTCTTGGTGTCTTCCTTTTTGGTTCCTTCCTTCTTATCCCTCCAATACAATACCAAAAGACTAAACCCACCATTCATTCACCAGGCACTGTTCTGGACACTGGAGATACAGCAGCAAGCAAAACATGGCCCCCAGGAAGCAGCCCACTGTTTCCAGCCTCCAGCTGCAGTTATGCCATCCCTGGCCCAGAGCCTGATCCCTATCCTCTTGCCCACCGCACAAATTCTTTTTTTTGTTTGTTTGTTTGTTTTTTTTGTTTTTGAGACAGAGTCTCGCTCTGTCACCCAGGCTGGAGTGTAGTGGCGTGATCTCAGCTCACCACAACCTCTGCCTCCTGGGTTCAAGCAATTCTCCTGCCTCAGCCTCCCAAGTAGCTGGGACTACAGGCACACGCTGCCACACCCAGCTAATTTTTTGTTGTTGTTGTATTTTAGTAGAGACAGGGTTTCACCACGTTGCCTAGGCTGGTCTCAAACTTCTGAGCTCAGGCAATCCACCCGCCTTGGCCTCCCAAAGTGCTGGGATTACAGGCATGAGCCACAACACCCAGCTGCAAATTCTTAATTAAATCCTCAACACCTAGGCTGGATGTCTCCCCTCCTCTGAGAACACTGACCTCATACTTCCCTGCCACCAGCCCTTCCCCACCCTCTTCTCTGCAGCCTCTGTACTTGGGAATGCTGTGATTCTTCTATCTGTCAAGTTGTATAGCAATTTATTTGATTATATCTCCCTCTGTCCTTCTATACTGAGTTCCTCCAGGGTTTCTACTGATCTCTGAATCCTACATGCCTTAGCACAATGCCTAATTTTTTGTAGGTAATCAATAAATGTTAAGGTAACTGAATATTCCATCTGCTGTAGATTGGATTACTGTTTCCAACTGCCCACTCCCTCCCTGAAACGAAGTTACAACTTCCCCCTCTGCCCCACAGTCACAGGATGTGTCCTTGCATGAAGTGGGAGGTCACTGCTCCACCTCTCTGACCTTGGCACCCTCAGCCAATTAGATGGACGCAAACATGGCATCTTCCCCACCTTGCACTCCAGCCCTTTCCCATGAGAACAGCATGTCTCAGACTCAGACAGGAGCTGCTCCTTTGGTCTGGGTCCTGAAGGAAGAAACTTGGAACCAAGCACAGCCCTGCAGAGCCACAGTTCACCTGCAACCTTCCCATGATATGAGCAAGAAATTAAGGCTTGTTAGGGAAAGCCAGGGAGACAGTGGTGTTGTTATCACAGCAAATCCATTCCGGATTTAAACACCTTGGTCTCTTCCTTCAAGATGCTATCAAATTTTGTCAAAATCTTCAAATGTGGCGCTAGAACTGCACTAAATACAATAGATATGGCCTGACCATGGAAGAAATCTCTCAGTAGAACGTAAAACTTGTCTTGGGTTTCCCAGGTAGGGGTAAGAAACAGGTTGTCAGATGGAAGAGATATAGTCCACCTTAAGGTTATCTCAAACAATACTGAGGTCAATCCAAATTCCTAGGCCTTTATCCCAGAAGGTATTGTAGAGCCTCCTGTAATTAACTGCAGTCATTTTACATGTATCACTGCTAAATCTTTTTGTTGTTGTTGTTGTTGTGACAGAGTCTTGCTCTGTCACTCAGGCTGGAGTGCAGTGGCTTGATTTTAGCTCACTGCAACCTCCGCCTCCTGGGTTCAAGCAATTTTCCTCCCTCAAGAGAATCTCCAAGTAGCTGGGATCACAGGCACATGCACTATGCCTGGCAAATTTTTCTATTTTTAGTAGAGACGGGGTTTCACCATGTTGGCCAGGCTAGTCTCAAACTCCTGACCTCAGGTTATCCTCCCTCAGCCTCCCAAAGTGCTGGGATTACATGCGTGAGCCACCGCACCCAGCCTATCACTGCTAAATCTAACATCATTTAAACCCTCAACCATTCAACATTATTTGCTAGAATCTTTTAGTGTTTCAGATTTGAGAAACATACCTTTTTGTCATCTGAGTCCCTGATGAAATTACTTAACAGATGAGGGTCAAGACCAGAGTATTCTGACAAAATACTAAAGACAACTGTCCAAGTTAAAATAATGACAACAAAGTTGCCCACTGTTTAACCAGTCAAAAGCCCTCACCCTCCACACACCACCATTAATATTCCCAACCAATTTCTCAATATTCTCCAAAAGTTACAAGTCTTCCCCAAATCCAACAACACTAAGTATACTAGCAGTAGTTCTTTGGACTAGCGACATCAGCGTCACCTGGAATCCTAGAAATGCAAATTCCCGCCCTACTCCAGGCCTACTGCCTCAAAACCCAGCCCTCCAGTGACACCGATGCAGCTGCGGTTTGATAAGCAGAGCTCTGGTGCACTTGCCTGTCCTTGGAACAACCCTCTCAAAACTGAAGGTGGTATGCTTGCACTGATTTCTTCTTCTTGAACTTAAGCTTGCTTTTAGTTAGCTCTTTGTTTTCCAAATGTCCAAAACTATTTAATCAACCTTTCTATCACCTTTGCCTGGAAGCAAAGTTAAGCTCACCAATCCACAGTGCACACAAACTCTTTCCTCCCTTTTTGGAAAATTAGGACCCTATTTGCCTTACCTTGTGACATTTTTTTCCCAGTGTTAACAATTTCTTAACATTTATCTGCAGTGTTTCCGTGATCACATGTTCTCTTAGCGTCTGGCACATCATAATTTTTAAAAGAAAAAAATCTCTTAGAAATGTCTCTCCTTATCTGGGTTTCATGCTGGCATGCCAGTAGAGCAGGCACTGGGAAGAAAGTTGGAGAAAACCAAATTGTTCAGCTGACATCCTCATCCACTTATTGATCATTTCTCTTTCTTGGTCCTGTTTGAAACGTAAAACTCTTTTTCCTCTTTTGTTTTGTCTTCAGCATTTGTGTAAGGCTCAGCTTATTCCAAGCTTTGACACTGTTCAAAGTCCGTACTTACCATGTGTCTGTCTCTGGTTCCCTCCTCCTAGGTGACAGGACAAGGTTGATATTTTTCCTTCCTTTGCTTTTCCCTACCATCTAAGTTGTATGGAACAATCACATGGCTGGTGCAGTGGCTCACGCTTATATTCCCAGCACTTTGGGAGGCTAAGGTGGGAGGATCACTGGAGCCCAGAAGTTCAAGATCAACCTGGGCAACACAGCAAGACCCTGTCTCTACAAAAAATAAATAAGCCAGGCATGGTAACACATGTCTGTGGTCCCAGCTACTCAAGCGGGGAGGATTGCTTGAGCCTAGGAGTTCATGGCTGCCGTGAGCTGTGATCATGCTACTGCACTCCAGCCTGGGCAACAAAGCAAGACCCTGTCTCAACAAAACAAAACAAAACAATCACAGATTACTTTTTCACATAGGGGCAGGAAGTCTTTACATTTTTATTTATTTTTATTTTAATGCAAGTTCTTTGGAGTATTTCCTATACTGTCTTTCACACTTGGGAATTATCCGTAAATCACAGTGTAAATTAAGTTTTTTTTTTAATTTTAGAACTTCATTTTTCTTTTCCCTCTCTGTTCCTCAGCCTCTCATCACTATGGCCAGGCCTCCAGAGAGCAGGCCATCAGTCTTTTTTCTGTTCACAGCTGTTATTTCCCAGCTGCCTACAGTCACTTCACAATGACTCACACTTCTTGGAGTATTGGCCCTAACACAGATGCCCAGACAGCAGCTGCAGTGGCAGCATACCCTCACCACAGCCAGCACCCACGCTGAACTTAGTGTGGGAGACTCTCCCAGGAAGAGGATCTGAAAAAAGGCAGCGAAGACTTTTAAGCTGTAACTGTTCTGACCGGGGCATACCCCAGCCAAGCTCACTGGCATGCAACTTGATTCCAGTGGGATGACAATCACAGATGCGAGAACTGCCTGGCAAAAGGCAGCTGGCAAGGCAGCTGGCCACACTGTACCAGAGCCCCCAGCTTGGATTAGGATCAGGAGCTTGACAACTCCTGGTTGCAATACACACACAGTCTAACAGCCATTGGAGGAAAAAAGGCCTCCTTAATGTACCTCATTTCTTTGCCCAGTAACAAGCTATTACATAGGGTAAATCTGATTTCTGCTTTCATCTCTGCACTGGGTCAAGGTAAAATAACTTTTTTTCTTCATAACTATAATTAAAAAAAAAAAAGAGTTGAGCAGGGTAATGGAAGGAAAGAACAAAGTGGCGGTATTTATGATGAAATAATAGTTTGTCTACTTGAATCCATTTCTAGTTTAAACCTCTGCTTATCCCAGCATCAACATTCTCCAGTAAAGCTAGAAATTTTGTTCATTTTCTCTTACTACTGCTAACTTTGAGCAAAAAAAAAAAAAAAACTTTCAGAGGGAGAAGAAGATGCCTTTGCTTATACCTCCTAAGAAGAAAAAAAGAAAAGAAAGTTTCTTTGGGAAATTTAGAATTGATCTCTTTCCTGGCAAAACAAATTTTTGTTATAGCTGTTTAAGAAGGAAACTGGCAGATAATCAGAATTGGACTGCAAAGTGCTCTGTGATCCTCTTGCAGATTCCAGGGTTTCAATATCACCTCCAGCCATGCTGATTTAACCAGAGAGACAGACAGCACTATCACGAAAGAGCACACCTGCAGCTTCCTTTTCTGGTAAGCAAATGGTCCTCTACACAGTCCTCTGCACTCATCTCTGCCCCTCAGCTCCCTATTCTATTCTTATTAAAACTGAAAAGGAACTATCAAAAGGGCAGGTAGAGTCCAACAATTCTAAGCACACAGAGCTCAGTATAAAATTCTACAAAACACAGGAACTGTTGATGCTCGACACAGCTGAAACTCAGCTGCCACCTGGTTCGGGGCCGGCCAGTTGCTGGGCCTCCACCCTAGGTGCTGCTGCATGCCCTTCAGAGCACAGTTACTTCAGTAAACTATTCCACAAAGTGTACATTTGAGAAAGTCTCTTCTCTACTACCTTCTATTTCTCTCAAAAAAAAAAAAAAAGTGTACATTAAGATAACAGTTCAATGCCACGGTGTGTCTACTACTAAAAAACACACAATAGTCTGGAAAGTCATGCTAGAGTTTCCACAGCAACTGCACTATGGCTCAATTTGTAACAGCAACCATTCCATTCCAAAATGCTTTAAGAGACTCTAGAAAAGAGAGAGAGAAGTCAAGTTACAATCCTGGGGGAGGAGAAAACAAGCCCTTGTTTTCAGGTAGTTGAATCCTCCCCATCAAAAATACTGTTTAAGTATATATTGCACCATTAATAAATATTCCTGCTCCTAATTATCTAATGAACAGTAGATAACTCTGCAAATAGCCACTGATTATTCTTTTTGCTGGGAGGTTGCAGAAGATGTTGGTCAGAAAAAATTATTAATATTTTAAAACAGAAATATGCTTTCTCAACAAAGCATATTCTTAAACCAAGCATAAAAGGTTACCTCGGGTAATCCAATCAAGTCAGCAATTACAAGGCTCCATTCCCCGAAGTGAAGCATCTTTGAACTGGCTAATTCCAAGAGACCAACCTAAATGCCCCAGGCATTCATTCCCAAGGTGAGGGGAGGGAGAAGACAGGGAGGGATCTGTGCAGCTTCCCCTCCAAGAAGGGAAACAACCCCACCCCACCAGCCCTGCCACCCCCTGCACTGTGCTAGGAAGATTCTAAACAGAATGCCTTTTCATCAAACCACTAGGAAGCATTTTTAGTATTTCAGAAAGTCCAAAAGAATTCCTCTATAAAACTGCCTACATCAACTAGATAGTGCTGGAAGAAAATCCAAATATAAAGAACAGCTATCCACAGGGCTAAAATCAGGCAGGGGAGATCTGGGGTGGGAAGCAGACAGATGTCAGAGGGGACCCATGGCATGTCCCTTCTCTGAGACTCCAGCTCCACATATTTTCTGAGTCCCCATGTAAACTAGAGAACATACCTAGCCTTCCATGTCAACAGAACTTTATCTGTACTAGCCATGTATCTTATTCTAAAAACAAAATCACCAGTTTGGAGGCTAATCCTGTGTTCAGCCAGAACATCTCCAATTTACAGGAAGAAGTCTTCTCAGGGTTCTCCACACAACAGTCAGAATTTTCTCCCCCACATGGCACTGAAGAGAGTATATTACTGGGATCTGCTAAGGGGGAGTCCAGTTATGTATTTCCCTATCAGTACTCAGCACAGAAAAATAAAAGATCCATTGCCGAAGAGAAATAACCCCTTTTCTTTTATGTTTATTTTTGTAGAGACAGAGTCTCGTTGTGTTGCCCAGGCTGGTCTTGAACTCCTGGCATCAAGCCAACCTCCCACCTTGGCCTCCCAAGTGCTGGGATTAACAGCGTGAAACACCACACCCATCCTGCTCCCTTTCAGTTGAGGAAAACAGAATAGCCTGTGCCTCCCTTCACACCTTGAATGAAACAGCGTGTGTCCTGTGTCGGCCACCTGGCAGGTGGCTGGTCTGCAGGTCATGTCACCTCCTCACCACTTCACACACTAGTACTCAAATTCTGTGGTGGAGTAAAAAGACTTTCGGAAAAGTGGAGGAGACACCCAAGACACCAGTCCCGGAGAAGGAACCTCAAACATGGATAAGCATCCTGGCCATGCAGAAGGACCCCCTGGGCAGTTAAGCCAAGAGTTAGCAGCCAGACATGCAGTCCACAGCCTCCACAGCCCAGCAGGGAGCTATGACCTCACCGTGCTCAAGAGGGACATCAAAAATGCCACCCTCACTTTCAAGCTGCCTTTAGTTGTCTTACTGCCAAGCACACATGGTTAAAAAGCAGGAACTTTATAAAATGTGGAAAGAAACCATGTGAGAAACCCAGTCAGCTCACGCTTTCAAGTCAGTTGGATTCTCAAAGTTCATTTGTACAAACATTTGCTTGGAACTTAAAATGCATTTCTGCAGCGAGTTTGCTACAAGCCTACGCTATGAGGGACTGACATACCAAGCTGAAAGGCCAGGAACGCGAGCACAGCGTATGTCTGATTCTTCACAGGGGCACCTCTGTCAGGCAAGGCAGGTCTTATCCCTTCCCAGGCCCCACCAGGTCTCAGGTTAAACCCCCTCTCAGAATAGCTTGGGAATATCTTACCCTCTCAAACGTGGTCTGGTTAAACTAAATAAAAATTGAGTATATTTTCAGTGATTTTAAAGGAAGAAACATGTAAGGGTATTTTATCTGCAAATTTACTTGGTCACTTTCCAGTTTTTTGTTTTGCTTTTAGACAAAAACTACTGTGCATTTTGTAAAATGCAAGGAGAGCACCACTTCAAGAGCAGTTAGCAAAACTTACAGCCTTAGGAGTTTGAATTACACAATGACATCTAGAGAACCATACAGAAAAAGATTTCGACCACCGGGAACTTGGCAATGCCCTAATCACACACAGCTGTTGGTCCCAGCAGTCAAAACACAGGAACTGGATCAGTCGGACACATAAATGACCCCAAGTAGTGACCAAATCATGGGGCTCCATGGCCATAACAAAAGGACCCGAGAGGATTAGCACAGGTTGCAGTTCCAAATCTCCACCATGCAAAAAGACACATGCAGGTTACTTCCGAAGAACACAACCTGTATCTATATCATGTCCACCAAGGACCTTGCTGGCTTTTGAGCCACTTTTATGTCTCTGGCAAAATGCATCAGTCCTCTGAGAGGATCACAACCACATCCATCCCTATACTCACTGCAGAGAACAGAGGGCCAGCTCTGCCCAGAGCCGGGGCCCTAGGATCCAGGAGGTGGCTCTCATGCATCAGAGGGGACCTCCACTGGCTTCCCAGTCATGCTCCTTGATCAGGTGGCTTTGCTCTCAGCCTCCACAGGCCCCAGGAAGCCCAGGTACTACCCTCCCTGCTGCCTCCAACCATGCCCACTCCACATGGATGAGGGTGTTTCTCCTCCAGCACAGCTCAGAGAACAGAGTCTGGTCTCACTGCACCTCCCCATCCCTTGGCCCTGGAAGCAAGCACATCACCAGAAGGGGAAGTCCTGCCTATACTGCACCATCACTCCTCTGAGAATCCTCACTCAAGGTTAGCAACTGGCAGTTTAAGGTCCTCTCTTTAATCCACCTAAGGATCAAAATGAAAAACTAGAAGGTTGGCAGAGGCAAAGGACACACATGCCTCCAGGCAGGAGGGATGCAACAGCCCACACACACCTGGGGCCATTTCTGATGGAGTGCCCTAATTCTGGAATCTCCTGGGATGGTTCAGACATAACTCAAGCACTGCCAGCACTGCCACTCCTGGCCCAAGTTCACAGTCTTTGGTCCCAAGGACAGGGTTCATTTGGTGCCCTGCATACAAGGCTGACCTGACCCTAGAAGAAGTGTTATTCCCTCCCACCACCAATGTTGTGTCTCTCCCCTGCCTCCTAGAACTCCTCCTCCCCAATCCAGGGCCAAAGAGGGAAACGGTGCCCCCATCAGTGACTAATGCTGCCCTCCAAAGTATCTGAGTACCTCTAAGGTAGGGTCTGTGACAAGCTACCTCCCAGAGATAAGGGGGGGAAGAAGCAAAAGCTAGCTCCTTAGGATCCCAAAGGTACAATATTTGCTTCTGAATAATTATAAAGGTTAGGGAACTTAGTAGAAGGATTTCAGGCACTGTGCTAAATATAATGACGTGGGGTAAGTAGGTTTGAAGGGAGGCACCACTGGAGACACCACTGCTGCCTGCACAGGGCCGCCTACCAGAACAACTTCCTGGACACTTGCGTTCTATTTCCACACTTCCTCTGAATACAAAGGTTTCCTACTAGCTCCAAGTTTGTTTTATGTGTGTGTTCTGCACAAAAGTCCATGCAGCAGTGACAGAGGGACCCCAGCCCTGGGAAGAAGACGGCTATGTGGTAAAGTGTAGGGTCCAAGGGGCACCTGGAGCTGCCAAGTGAGCAGTGCTAAGAATCTGCTCCCTCTGAGTCAGACCCCAGAATTGTAACAGACAGAAAAATTGATCTGACTCCAGTACTTTGAATTTTCCTTACCCAACTGGAGGTGAGATTATAACCCTTTGTAATTGGAATCCTAGAAACCCAGAGCTTAGAGGAATCCTGCAAGCCAGACAAGGCTGCCTGAACAGTCTGGGGCCTCCAGATCCTGCCTTGGGAACTTCACGGGGAGAGCAGGAAGAGGACTGCAGGGGCACTGGGACACAGCATCCAGCAACTCAAGCACCTCCAGCGACTGCTCCCACGCTGCAGGGTAGGAGTGCCAGGCCCAGCAGGAATCCTTTTTTCTCATGGGAAGTGTCCCTGAGGCCTAGGTGAAACTGTCTGGACCTCCTCACCAGCCCCTGGGGCATGGCTGGAGCGCCGTCTCCCCACCTGCCAGATGCAAGAACCCACAACAGAGAAATGGTTCATTTCGGAGTCAGTGAGAACACTGGGGCACCCTGGCCCATTAACGGTACCAGAAAGGTGGTATAACATTCAATTACGGAGGGCCAAGAAGGAGGGCTCATTCTGCAATTTACAGATACTAAGGCTGGCTGCCCACCACTCCACCTTCTTGCGGCACCTGCCTCTTACAACTCAGCTATGGGGTGGGGAGCACCCCCCATATGGGGTGGGGTGCGGAGGTGAAACTCCAGTTGGCCTGTCTGGTGAATGCTTTGGGAAGGTGTGAGAATGAAATGACCTGTTGAGAGAAAGCTTTTAAAATAATTATAGCTTTCCATACTCCAGGCTCTCTCCACTAGTTTCTGAACTGTGATCCCCCGATCCTATCACCAGGAGTATAAAGAACTGAGGCCAATTTTCACAAACGACCTTCACTGCTTCACACACTACGTATCAAGCACGTGCTATGTGCAAAACGCCATGCTGGAGATGAGAGGATGAAAGAGCCAGTCAGGATCCCAGCCCTCTGGAGCCCACCATTCACAGAGGCAAACAGAGGGAGTCACCATAGCATAACACAGTAACACGCACACTGAGACAGACCCAAAGTCTCTCTCACAGGGGCGCTATGCACCCCACAACACCCACACACTGGGCCAGCTGGGGGTGCTATAAAACCTCCGCAAAGGGTGAGTGCTGCCTCCATCCCCAGGAGCTAATGGAGAGGCCCAGCCCTAAACCCAGCCTCAGAGATGCACCCAGAACAGCTGAAGGTGAGGGTTTATCCTTTCAACTGAAAAAAGACAGCACACAGGACCTAAAAGTAACACACAACCAGGCGCTGACAGCGTCTCTCTCTGACCAACTTTAGTCGGACCGCTCTTAAGGCTCTTCCAAAATGGACCTCCACCTTTGGTCTTCCACATCCTTCTTTGCATCGCCTGACTTTGGCAAGAGCCCTGCTAAGTCAGTTTAGCTGAACTGCCCCCTCCTCAACATCTGATCACCGTCAATATGTGATGTGTCCCTCATCCTCCACCGTCCCCCACAACCCCCCAGGTGATGTCTGATTCTCCTGGCTTGCCCTCAGCAAGAATCCTCACTGGGTCAAGGAAGCTAGAATCCCGCTGACCCCTGAAGTTTCCTCCAGTAATTTCCATACAATGACCCTCGCACTGCTCCTTGGCTTGGAATTCCCAGTGGCCCATGCTGCACTTGGCATTGAGCCTGGTTTTATACTGGGATCTCTCCTCCCCTATTGCAACAGTTTTCCTGAGTAAAATCCATTTTCACCACCTTAACTACTATCCAGCTCTGGTTTTTTTCCCTAACAATGCAACAACACATAGCTTTTCCTCAGGAAGCCAGTACTATTACCCATCACTTTCTGGTAAAAACTTTTTAACTGTTAGTACCCCGGGTAGTGGGACCGCAGGGAGAAGACTGAGACAGTCATCTGTCTGAGTCACCTTTAAGGGAGCACACTACACAGCAAAGTGAGGAGGATAAAACAGAACTATTACTTTATTAAAGCAAACAAGGCTGCTTCATAGTACTTCTAGCTTTCTTCTTCAACTCCCAATTTTTAATTCCTATTGGGGCTGGGAGGGAGGGAAGAACACGTGGAGAATAAATGTGAAGTTTCCCAAGAGAAGCCCTCAGTGAGTTTTACAATACTCTCATTTAATTTTCCAAGGCACAGACTCACAGTGTTCAGAAGGTGAGGGCCCATGATGAAACATTTTCTCCTCTGCTTTCAGACACTGGGGTTACCTAAACAGGAGAATATGGTGTGGTCACCAAGGCCCTTCAAAACAGAGGCTAAGTAAGGAATGAAAAACATGCCCTAAAAGCAAAACAAACAAAAATCTTGAACTAAAAGGCACAAGAGGTCAGAGATACTTTAAATATTAACAAGTGTCTATGCGACAGCATACCAAAAGACCGGTCTGGCTGAAAACCAACTCAGTGTGAAAGCATGAAGTGCCACCCTTCCCCCCTGACCGGTCCAAACAATGCCCTGAAGCCGTGTGACCCATACACTTCAACTTCAGATCGGATCTTAAGCGAATCAACCTAACCCCCCTTGTCCCCATCATGAGTCTTTTAAACAAATGTGAGTTACTCAAGTCCGCAATCAAATGAACACTTTTATTAAACAATTTAAATCACAATTACTAGGCTTTTCACAGCGTGAAATTCTTTTAAAGAAAAATGCACATGTTAATTGAATCAAGGCAGTTTGGGCAGTTCTTGTATTTCAGCATTTTCACTATTAACCTATGCTTATAAGTTATCTCCACCAGGCTTCTCAAAGTGCAGGCAATTAACTAAAGCTTTAAATTAGGAGTGGAGAAATCAGAAAACAGACAGATGGTCTCTATGAGGTAGACTTGGGGATTACCACAGCCATAAGGCCATTTCTAGCTACAGCTCCACACCTTTTGGAGAAGGCTGTTTCCCAGCAGGAAACAGGAGGGGAAACATGAGTTGCACAAAGCACTGGAGAGTGAACTGAACCAAACACTGGCAAAGAAAGGCTCAACTCACTCCTGCTGTCTAGTCACAACCCTGTCTCAGGACAAACTGCATTTTTTTTTTTTTTTTTTTTTTGCTGTTATTTCATTTTCTTTCGTCTTTTATATAGAGTAAAAGCCTAGATTTGTAAACCTTTTTGTTTTTCTTAGAGACAGGGTCTCGCTATGTTGCTAGGCTGGTCTCTAACTCCTGGCTCCAAGCAATCCTCTAGAGTGGCTAGAACTACAGGTGCGTGCCACTGTGCCCACACACTGCTTTCTTTAACAGTCCACACACTGCCATCTGCCCTTTCCCTCCTGATGATACTCATCCAATGATGCCTTTGCCATGCACTAAAAGGCTGGAGAAAATGGCCTGGAAACCTACTGAATGCAAACAAGCTCTAAAGCCACAGCTTACCTAGTGAGCTGCCTCTTCACAGAGAATGGCTGGAAGCCAGGGAAGGGAAAAGATGTAAGAAAAACACAAGGGAGGCAAAACGAGCTGCAGGAGGCCTTCAGGTCAACATCAGCCTTTACACAAAGTCTCCAGGAGCAACCTGTGAGTAAGGCAGGTGTCCCTACAACAGGGTGGAAGGGAAAGTGGAAGGTGAATTTAAAAAGGAAACGCAGGGGTACTAAACGCCACCAATTTGCACTGGTTCACAAACATGCCTTCCCAAATAGTAACCAGGCCACGATTTCTGAGTCAATAAAAGACACAGGACACCACTCAGGACAATGACAACAAAAAGCCCAGGACAGCAAGGTTTGAGAAAACACTGCTATTTGATTGCCTCATCTTTCCTCCACAAGTCAATTCAACTCATCATATACTTATAAGAGCATCTCTTTACTAGATCTGTGTAAAAGAAAAATTTACTCTGGCACTTATTAAAATGGTGAGGAAGACTTTCCCAAGACTACTGTGATAGATGCTAAGACTATCCTAATAGGAGAAGGAGACAGAGCTCAACTCAGAAAACACAAGGCAGCTGGGGACTCAGCACCAATGAGCAGAGTGAGCAGGGTCAGTGGATGGAAAATAACTCACAGGAGACAGCAAGGGGAGGGGGATTCTTGCTGAAGATAGGCCAGGGGAGGAGAGCTCCAGAGTGGGAGGTTGTAGTTAAACTGACTTAGCAAAGCTATGCAGGCTGAAGACAGGACCCAGGAAAAAGGCCTGGTCAAAAAGAGGACTCGAAGGAGTCTGAGTATCATCTGGTCAAGGAGATGGTCATTGTCATCTAGGCTGGCTCTGTAATGGCCACAACTAAAGTCCTCCTGGCCGCTCCGTCTCAAACCTTCCCGCTGGTCCTGTCGCCTGGTCATGTCACTTCTCCACTCCCAACTCTGCTGTGACAGAGTTGCCGTACAGCTCTGAGGACTGGCCTGGCATTGGAGGCCCAGCTCCCCAGCCAACCCTCTCCTCTGCTTTCAGCCATTGGGGTCACCTAACCACATCTCACACTTCACTTCCCCACCACTAGAATGTTCTCAGTGCCATCTGGCCATCTGTCAAAATCCTTACTCCCTTCAAGATCTGGTTCTAATTCCAATGCCTCCAAAGCTTTCTCAGATACCCCAGCAGGACTGGACCTCCTCATCCTCAATGAGTCCACGGAACATTCTCTCTGTACCAGTAACTAGATTATTTTTTTAATAGCATTTAGTCCTATTTGAACTATGAGCTCCTGAAGGACAGAAAACCTGGTCTGGGTCCCTCTACATCCTTCACGACACCCAGAACAGCGCCTTCCTCTGGTCTTTACGTTCTCAACTTCATGGAGGACATTCTTTCCTCCTTTGCCATAAAAATCAAAATCTCTTTCAAATGAGGTAATACAACACCACAGACTTAAAACTAATAGTTTTTAATCTATTAAGTATGAAATGGATGATTCCCACTATATTTACGCAGAAGGAAAAAAATATAAAAAGAGTTCCTATCTTGAAAGATCTTGTAGTACATATCTTCTAAATTTTCTGCAATAAACATATATTTCTTTTACAAACGTATGTTCCTTTTATAATGACATAAAATGTCATTTTGAAAACATTTTAATGGAACAAATAGTAAGTGTTATAGGAATTTAGAGAAGGCTGCGGTTCCTGTGACTAGGAACAGGCAACAAGACAGTCATAGGAGAAGTGAGGCCAGCGCTAGTCAGGCCATGAAGGCTGGTGGATAAAAACAGAAGGAAGAGGGAACAAGAGGAGGACTGGTAGCAGGGGTGGAAGTAGAAGGGGGACAACAGGAAGACGGAGGAGGGGCAGAGAGAAGAATCACAAAGTGACAGTTATGGCTACCACTGACTGAGAACCTGCCTGATCCCAGGCTCCTCCCAAGCACGAGCTCATCTATCTTTGCCACCATCCAGTAAGGCAAGTACTATTATTCCCATGTTAAAGATGAGAAAACTAAAAACTAGGGTAATGTTAAATATAGTGAACCCCAAGTTTCTCTTCAAAGAATCAGTATGTCAGTAGGTTCAGCTCTCTTATTCTTTGATTCTCCATTTTAAAGTTTAACTTCCTGGTTCTCATTGCCCACTTGCTTCTAGTTTCAGTAAACAACTTTTCCACCAGTCCTAATCAGTAGTTCACATCTGTTACCCTGGTCATCTGCTCCGTCCTAATTCCGGTCATCCACTTTGACCTGAGTCACCCTTGGTCACCTGCTCTGACCTAAGTCACCTTTAGTTACCTGTTCCTAACTGTTCTTCCCACCAAACTACTCACCCTGCCACTCTGGCTCATACCCCTGACCTCTTTAAAATAGCCAATCGGAATTAGCTTAGACTGTGCGGTCCAACCCTAGCCAATAGGGGAACAACACAGCAGCAGGGGGTACCTGCATCAGGAATAACAATCCCTGCCCCTCCCCTGTTCAGGTGTGCTCTCGCCATTGTTCCATCTGCAACAAGCACCCTTTCTGCAGAAAGTAAAAATTGCCTTGCTGAGAGAATTAAATTTATGTTCGAGTGCTATTTCTTTGTGGCACTGGGGAACAAGCATTTCTAACAGTAACTTGCTCAAAGTCACACACCTCATCCATCTAGTAAGTGATGGAATCTGTGCTCTTTCTACTTTAAGACTATTTCAACTGAATTCTGTGTTTCCAAAGGGATTCCTGTATACTTGGCCTCAGGCCCCAGCTCAGCAGGGCCCTGGGTTCCCACTCATCTTCAACCTCAGCAGTTCCACTTTAATTCACGTTATGTATTTTATTTACATGTCATTAAAAATAATAATAATAATACAGGAGTTCCATGACTTCCAAAACTAAACAACAGTTTGAAAACCACCACCCTATGCCATATTGCCAACTACAAAGGCATCTTTGGCGGCGGGTGTGCTGAGCTGGGACTGAGGGAGGAAGAGGCCTGTCCTGCACATAGGCTGGGAAGCAGAGGGAAATGAGACTGCAACTCTAAGGCCCAGAAAGTTTGAGACACTGAAGTAAGGGAGAGGTAAAGGAGCGCTTTTATCAGGTGACAACTGTCAGTCATTGGTTCACACCAAAACCAAATCTGTAAGCACATCCTCAAAGCAGCCAGTATTTAAATAAAAAGTTAAGAAAATCTGTTGTTTTCTTTAGGGCTAGCTTTGATATACAAAATTTTTTTTTTTTTTTTGAGACGGAGTCTCACTCTGTCGCCCAGGCTGGAGTGCAGTGGCTGGATCTCAGCTCACTGCAAGCTCCGCCTCCCGGGTTTACGCCATTCTCCTGCCTCAGCCTCCCCAGTAGCTGGGACTACAGGCGCCCGCCACCTCGCCCGGCTAGTTTTTTGTATTTTTTAGTAGAGACGGGGTTTCACCGTATTAGCCAGGATGGTCTCGATCTCCTGACCTCGTGATCCGCCCGTCTCGGCCTCCCAAAGTGCTGGGATTACAGGCTTGAGCCACCACGCCCGGCCCACAAAATTTCAAATACCAAAATAAACACAACAGATACACAGCTCTATTTTAAAACCACCTGAATGTGTGCCAATCTTGCAGAAGAACATGGGTTTCCTCAGTATCCGGATCCTGGGGGGAAATACTGTCTGCTGGCACACCAGGCATCCTGGGCAACTATTTTGGGGCGTTTTGCTATCCTAGGTTTGCTTCCTACTAATTAATCATTGCAAGGCATTCAGACAAGGTCAAAATTAATTGACAAGAATTTATCTATACTCAGCCACAAGTGCATGGTCTTCAAATTATGCTACCGTGCTGATTTAATTTGTATGCTATATTTTGTACAAACAATCTGATAGTTCTCATATTTTGAGAGTATAATCCTTAAAAGCAAGCCAATGAATGCTTGGTAGGAGATCTTCCTCATTTTCCATTAAGTAAACACTGAGCTGATTTATGACTAAGTGATACTCTGTTTAGGAGAGAGCAGTCTTCAGATACACAGGCAATAATTCACTTTGTTCATTTTGTTCTATGCTCATGACCAGTATCAGACAATGCCTTTATGAGAGAAGGCAACAAAAACACATTCTTATTGCATACCCAAGTTTTCTTCCAAGCATGAAGAATTGAGCCTGGCATTTCACAGTTTTATGGAAGTCAAGATAAAAGGGTTTTTGAGTTCTCACTACTTTAAGAGTCACAATTCTCAGCCGGGTGTGGTGGCTCATGCTTGTAATCCCAGCACTTTGGGAGGCCAAGGTGGGTGGATCATGAGGTCAGGGTTCAAGACCACAGCCTTGCCAACACAGTAAAACCCCGTCTCTACTAAAAATACAAAAATTAGCTGGGCATGGTAGCAGGCGCCTGTAATCCCAGCTACTTGGGAGGCTGAGGCAGAAGAATCACTTGAACCCGGAAGGCGGAGGTTGCAGCGAGCCGAGATCATGCCACTGCACTCCAGCCTGGCAACACAGCTAGACTCCGTCTCAAAAAAAAAAAAAAAAAGCATAGTTCTCTGTTTCTTCACAGTTTGTTCATACGTAAAATCAGGGAGTTGAAAGAGTTCCCTTTAGCTCAGCAAACACTTACTAAGCACCATTATATGTACACCAGGGGCTGTGGTAATGCCAGGATTCAAATATGAAACAAACAGTGCCTGACCTTGAGAAGTCTGTAAAATGTAGTAGCAGTAGTAGCAGCAGCAGTAAAATATATATAAACAGACAACTTCTAATATAACCTGATACAGATGAGGGTTCTAAGGAAACACAGAAAAAGCCTATGGCAGGCAGAATAATGTACCCAAAGAGTACACCTCCTAATCCCTGGAACCTGCAACCTTACATGGCAAAGGGGAATTAAGGTTGCAGACAGAATTAAAGTTGCTGATCCACTGACTTTAAAAGAGATGTTCCTGGGATTATCTGGGTAAGCCTAAAGTAATCTCCCTAAAAGGGGAAGAAGAAGGCAGAAGATAAAGGGATGTGCTGACAGAAGTATACTCTAGACATGTGAGGCCACTGGCTTTGGAAACAGAGGAGGGGGCTGTAAGTCAAGGAACGTAGGCAACCTCTAGACACTGGAAAAGGCAAGGAAACAGATTTTCCCTGAGAGCCTCCAGAGGACCGCAGTGCTGCCAGCCCTTTGATTTTAGCCCAGGTCAGACTTCTAAACTAGAGAAGTGTAAGAACACATTTGTATTGTTTTAAGCCAGAAAATGTATAGTAATTTGCTGTGGCAGCAACAGAAAATGAACACAGAGCCTTTCCGCTGGAAAATGCAATTATTTGTATGTCAAAAGAGAATACTCATTCCTACCAATGCTTCCATCAGCCACATCCAACAAGGAGAGGAAGCTCATTAAATCTAAAGCTTGGTGCAAAAATGCAAATGTCAAGAGGTATATATCCATCATGTGACACTAAGTTTCCAGTGCCTGCTCCCAGAACATCCTTCATAGACTCGCCAGTCAACAGAGTTGTGATGTGGGTGAAAAACTACTAGCCAATACAAAGCCATAACTATTCATACAGAAACTGCAGTGCCACCTAGCACTTCTGTGCCACATACATGAGTGTTCCTCTGGGCCTTCTGAGATGTCTGCTCTCAATCTATTTTGCTTCAGCCTTTGTCAACTGAGACACTACAAATACAGCCTACCATGGAGCACAACATTTAAATGTGATACCAGGAAAAGCTACAGAAGACAGCCCACCCCCAGCCTGGGGCCAGAGCATCTCCTCCTCTAGAATTCTCTTTATGAGTCAAAAATAGCCCCACAGTTACCTATCAGGCCACATTCTGAAATGCTAAGGGAACACGAAAACACACAAAGGGGCTGCTTCCTCCTGGACACTGGCGCAGCATTTGTTCACTTACTTGAGATGACTCAGAGGAACACAGCCTCAGCAGGACTAAGGCCAGAGGGGAAGGGCCACACCTAATTTGGCTATTTTCAGGAAAGCTGTGCTTCAGTATGGAATCCTACAGCTGTGTTCAGAATCCACCAATGATCTGTGACTTTAAATATTCTTACGTGGATCCTGGCAGTGAGCTCACTCAGGAAGAAAATGCTTAATTCTACATGCTATACATTAACTACTAAATTTATTTATACAAAACCCAAACATTTAACTTGCCTTATAAAATACATTTAGAAAACTTCCCACAGTAAGTTTTTAACTAACAAGCAAACTGTATGTGTATGAGCACTTTTCAGAATACATGCACACCTGCACTCCCCTCCTCCCTTCTGTGGATTCCTTTCCTTTCTTTATCCACCTCTTCTTGGCATTATCCCCTGGCATCTTCCCTTGCATATCTGATCAATCGACAGTTTGGAAGCCATTCTTCCCACCATCCTTCTCCCACATCTGCCCCACATAGAACACCAAGCAGGCAGTCTTATGGTGGCCCAGAGCTCACTGCTGTCCAGCTGTGAAGCAGCCTCCTCTGCATTTCAATCCCGAAGGGGCAGAACCCTCAAGCCTCAGAACCACCTTCATCACCAGACATTCTTAGGGGAGCTCCCACAACCCCTCAGCAAGCTACAGGGCAGAAGGAACTCAGCATCCTGAGGAAGAAAAGGACTATCTCACTAGCAGTAACTTTTTTAAAGCAATCAATAATAAGTTTTGTTTTCCTTTGTTCATAAGTTAATCAAAGAGGAGTGGGAGATTTTTTCCTGTGTATTTTTTAAGTCAGTCTCATTTCTCTCCCATAAAAGTTCAGAATAGATTTACCTCTAGAATAAAAGGACAGTAGAATTCCTCTCAGTAGTGTAGTATATGTTGGCAGCTCAGGAGAGCATAAAATTTAGTACTAGCTATGTTTTGGCCCAACAGCAGGAAAGCACTGAAGGGCCCGCTGGTGTTCACTGAAGAATGTGAACGTGCACAAAGGCAGCACTGCAGTTTGGGCCGCTGCCAGCTTTTCACTACCAACGCTTTCAGAGATTTGTACCGCCCCCCATCCCTCCATAAAAACCAAACAACAAACAAAAAACAGGTTTTACTAAAGACCTTCATTATTAAAAATCAATGAAGGAATCTTGACATATCTAAAGAATGCACTTTCCACACTGAATCAATCCTACAAAAGTAACAATATACTGTAAATGCCTCATTTGAAGATCAGTTCCCAGAAAACCTCCAGGTTTCCTTCAACTCTGTCAATATTGGAAGGCTGTACATTGCAAGATGTGCTCACACAAGTCAGCACCAGTGGACTCCAAGTCCATTTAAGTCATCAGTTTAGCGAAACCTGCATTCTCATATTGTAAAAGCCAATAAGTATCATATTTTTATGATGGAAACTGACATAATGGGATACTGCTTATATACAATAAACTTTAAAGCCCCAAACCATGAATACTACCTAGTATTTATTCTCCTAGACTCATTCACCACCAAAGAACAATCAAGTCTAACTTTGGATATCAGAGGCCCCTTCCTCACCTGTCATCTTCTAAGAACCAGGATGCATAGCTCTCTTAAGAGAGACCTGCAGGACGAGAAAAGCTGCCATGCTTTACCAGGAAATCCCTTTCCACTCCAGACCTGCCTTTTCTCTAGCATCGAGGTTAATGGGAGCTAAGTATATAAAAAGTTCCACAGACTCTGACATGAATACAAAGATTTAAAAAAGATAAATTCACAGAATGTAATGTATGGCTTCTCAACCAGCTGGCCCCAAGTTAAGCATCCCCAGGTCACTAGCTCTCTTCTACAGGAACGTGACACAAATTTTTGGCTAAATCTAATGAAATTGCATATCCAGAGGTCCAAAAGCACACCCATTTCCTATCCTTCTGTTTCCCATTTCAATCGGATGGCTGGGGGGTGGGGGAAACAAAGACAAAGGAGCAAGACACTTAAAATATGAGAAACGCTAGGGCAGATATGTAGTGACATTCAGAGCTCACATATGCTTATGGTAAATTCTGTTTTTGTGCTCAATGAAATCCACATGATGCTGACCTTTTCTCTTTTAAGAGACTGAGCAAAAGGCCGGTACCACTCTCCACCAAAATCACTAAATATCTAATTCATGGAAGAAGAGATCACAAAGTTCTCATTTATGGAAGGCACCCCAAGACTGTATGGTTCTGATGACACACACTGCAAAGTGCAACTGGGTTTTAAAACTTTATTATCTAATATTAGGAAGATCGCAGTGAAACTCAATTTCACATGTTTTAAAGAAATACCAGGTATTGGTAACAACATGGGGCAACTGGAATATTCTCACCTTTGCTGTTGGGAGTATACACTGGCATAACCACTTTGGAAAACTGTGGACAAAGCATTCCACAGTTTAGATTTTATTTTCACTAAGTTAATCACAATAACAACAACAATTATAATTACTGAGCTCTTAAATGTACTGTCTCCCATAGTTTTTTTGTTTTGTTTTGCTTTGTTTTTTCATTATACTTTAAGTTCTAGGGTACATGTGCACAACCTGCAGGTTTGTTACATACGTATACATGTGCCATGTTGGTGTGCTGCACCCATTAACTCATCACTTACATTAGGTATATCTCCTAATGCTATCCCTCCCCCCTCCCCCTCCCCACAATAGGCCCCGGTGTGTGATGTTCCCCTTCCTGTGCCCAAGTGTTCTCATTGTTCAATTCCCACCTATGAGTGAGAACATGCAGTGTTCGGTTTTCTGTTCCTGCGATAGTTTGCTGAGAATGATGGTTTCCAGCTGCATCCATGTCCCTACAAAGGACACAAACTCATCCTTTTTTATGGCTGCATAGTATTCTATGGCATATATGTGCCACATTTTCTTAATCCAGTCTGTCACTGATGGACAGTTGGGTTGATTCCAAGTCTTTGCTATTGTGAATAGTGCTGCAATAAACATAAGTGTGCACGTGTCTTTATAGCAGCATGACTTATAATCCTTTGGGTATAAACCCAGTAATGGGACGGCTGGGTCAAATGGTATTTCTAGTTCTAGATCCTTGAGGAATCGCCACACAGCTTTCCATAATGGTTGAACTAGTTTACAGTCCCACCAACAGTGTAAAAGTGTTCCTATCTCTCCACATCCTCTCCAGCACCTGTTGTTTCCTGACTTTTTAATGATTGCCATTCTAACTGGTGTGAGATGATATCTCATTGTGGTTTTGATTTGCATTTCTCTGATGGCCAGTGATCATGAGCATTTTTTCATGTGTCTGTTGGCTGTATGAATGTCTTCTTTTGAGAAGTATCTGTTCATATCCTTTGCCCACTTTTTGATGGGGCTGTTTGGTTTTTTCTTGTAAATTTGTTTGAGTTCTTTGTAGGTTCTGGATATTAGCCCTTTGTCAGATGAGTAGATTGCAAAACTTTTCTCCCACTCTGTTGGATGACTGTTCACTCTGATGGTAGTTTCTTTTGCTGTGCAGAAGCTCTTTAGTTTAATTAGATCCCATTTGTCAATTTTGGCTTTTGCTGCCGTTGCTTTTGGTGTTTTAGACATGAAGTTCTTGCCCATGCCTATGTCCTGAATGGTATTACCTAGGTTTTCTTCTACAGTTTCTATGGTTTTAGGTCTAACATTTAAGTCTCTAATCCATCTTGAATTAATTTTTGTATAAGGAATAAGGAAAGGATTCAGTTTCAGCTTTCTACTTATGGCTAGCCAATTTTCCCAGCACCATTTATTAAATAAGTAATCCTTTCCCCATTTCTTGTTTTTGTCAGGTTTGTCAAAGATCAGATGGCTGTAGATGTGTGGTATTATTTCTGAGGGCTCTGTTTTGTTCCATTGGGCTATGTCTCTGTTTTGGTACCAGTACCATTCTGTTTTGGTTACTGTAGCCTTGTAGTATAGTTTGAAGTCAGGTAGCGTGATGCCTCCAGCTTTGTTCTTTTGGCTTAGGATTGTCTTGGCACTGCGGGGTCTTTTTTGGTTCCATGTGACCTTTAAAGCAGTTTTTTCCAATTCTGTGAAGAAAGTCATTGGTAGCTTAATGGGGATAGCATTGAATCTATAAATTACTTTGGGCAGTATGGCCATTTTCACGATATTGATTCTTTCTATCTATGAGCATGGTATGTTCTTCCATTTGTTTGTGTCCTCTTTTATTTCACTGAGCAGTGGTTTGCATTTCACCTTGAAGAGGTCCTTTACATCACTTGTAAGTTGGATTCCTAGGTATTTTATTGTCTTTGAAGCTATTGTGAATCTGTCTCCCATAGTTTTCACAACAACCTTATGAGAAAAGTTTTGCTGTTATTTTTCCCATTTTGAGGAAATGAGGAAGTAGGCCATACAAGTTTAAGTAACTTGCCCTAAGTCAGTGTCTCAAGCTCAGCACTACTGGATGACTGGGGCTGGTAATTCTTTACTGGAGGGGTACAGGGGCTGTCCTGTGTACCACAGGACAGTTAGCAGGAGTCATGTCTTTACCCACAAGATGCTAATAGCAGCCCCTGTCCAGTGATGACAACTAAAATGTCTTCAGACTTTGCCAAACCTGCCCTGGGGGCAAAATCAATGGAGAAGCACTGTTCTACATGATGCTAGAGATAAGAGTAGAGAAGCTAGGGCTCCGACTGAGGTCTTACCACTGCAAAGGTGCCACGGCCCCCTCCCAAGAGAAGGCATCAAGTCCCCTTTGCATGCTCCAAGCAAAGGAGCCGGCAGGAGCTCTTGCCACTGTCGCACACACAGTCTGTCAGCACTGCAGACAGGACTGAGAAGCTTGACAAATATCAAAGTGAGATGAAGCTATACCAAGCACCAGCAACTTCTGGCACAGAGTAATCCTTCAATACAAATAATGCCCTGTGTAACTGTCTTCCTATCCTAATGGTTCCAGTTCCACGTATGAAAGATTCTCAATCTCTTCACTTAAAAACAAATCATAGAAAAAGCCTTCTGCCTACAATGGCATATCTAACACATTATAGACACCTAGGAAGGATCATTTTTTAACACATCCTCCATCTATGAAAAAATATTTTCAGTAATAGTTATGTAAAAATCATTAACTATTATTTTCTAGATCTGTTCTTTAGTTTTAATACAACTGTCTTCAATGATAAGTGATAAATTTTAATTTTACAGATATTATTTTTGTACTTACCAAGCAAAAATACTACACCTCACGGTTTGCATTCTGTTTCACTATTTTAATTTTTAAGGACGCTTGGACAAAAACTCCAAGTGATCACACAGAGTGACAATTATAGTTATCAGTAACACTATCATTTATTTCAAATCTACTGTTTAAAAGCAGATATATGTAATACTACAGGGTTAAATACACAAGACTGTCCTAAGCAAGCTTTCTGAACAATTCTAAAGTCTTAAGAAGTTACTCTGGAAATGAATGCAAGCAGCTGAGTCCCCATGTGTTTAGGGCTAACTATATAATCAGGAGTGTCAGATTTAACTTCCGTGCTGCATACAGTATCTTTTTTTTTTTTTTTGAGACGGAGTCTCACTCTGTCACCCAGGCTGGAGTGCAGTGGTACAATCTTGGCTCACCGCAACCTCCACCTCCCGGGTTCAAGCAATTCTCCTGTCTCAGCCCACCCCCTCCAGTAGCTGGGATTACAGGCACATGCCACCATGTCCAGCTAATTTTTTGTATTTTTAGTAGATACGGGGTTTCACCATGTTGGCCAGGCTGGTCTCAAACTCCTGACCTCAGGTGATCCACCTGCCTCGGCCTCCCAAAGTGCTGGTGTTACAGGCATGAGCCATGGCGCTGGGCCTACAGTATCTATTAAAGGCTAAGTACTCCAGAAGTACTCATTTGAAGCGTACATATATATTATTAAAACTCAATAAAGCAATTATTTAGAACACCGACAAAAGATTTTCGAGGAAAGAATATCACCGACATTGTTTAGAACTGCAGGCAAAATTCTAGACATTTAGACTTTACAGGCATACTTCTGGATGCTTTTATTAGTGTTATTAAATCCTCCATAGACAATGCACACCTCATCACCGGCACTGGAGCAGACCACTCCCACCACCCCAACCTTAGGATGCTGCTGTCTGCCTATCAGAGTTAAAATGGTACCGAGACTCTTTAGGCCCAGAAAGTCAGTTGCAAAAGAATAACGGAAAGAGAAAAGCCACAGAAAATCACATTGAACGAAACAGTGAAGGAGTGAGATCTCTTGGTTCCACTTCTAGCCGGACCTCAGCTGACTGTGTATGTCAGGCAAACTTTAAAACTTCTTCAGGCAGTGCGGCAGAGAGGGTGAAGTCACAGGCAGCTGGCTGCAGACTGGGAGACCCCAGGCAAGGTTCTTCATCTCTCTGGGCCTGTCAGTTTTCTCATCTTCAAGAGAGGAAATATATTTGTATCTACCCTCAAGAGGCTATTGGGAGGTTATAAAAGTAAAGCATGTGAAGTGCTCTGTATGTGGATAGTTGTACCTGGACAATATCTTAAAATTACTAAATTTGGGTAATATATACTCATCACACTATTCTCTCTAATTCTGCATAGTTTTGAAACTTTTTGAAATAAATGTTTGAAGTTAGTTATTATCAAGTTCCTTAAATATAACACATAAGAGAAATAATCACCTCCAAAGTCTCTTTGGGCTCTAAAACTCTTTTATATATTCCAGACTGGAAGGAGAGGATTCCCACGTGGAAGTCAGGAGTGGGAGAGAAAGGGAAAAACATTAGAGAAATAAGCTGTGACCACCAGTCACCACCTCAAGTGATCACTGCATAATTGATGTTTCACACATAAATGCTTCAATTATTGGATGCTGAGCTGACTCCAAGCATTCATTACAAAATACAAACCAAAATGGGACCAGCACGTCCAGATCCAAGCCCTCGGGGATCTAAGACTGGTGCCTGGCAGCCTCCTTAACTCAGTATCTGTTGGAGTTCAAGTCCTACTTGCTTCCAAAACATCTTCCAAGTGTAACCTAAGCAATATCTGGGACAGTGTTCCAAGTACAAACGTTCGAATCACAAAGTAGTCCTCTCATACAAACTATTGACTAGTTCGCATTTTTTTACTGTGCTGTGTGGACTGCTTCATATGACAGCCTAGGACTGATGAGTACCAAAATTCCTGGAGAAGATAGCTCTGCTTCTCCTCCTTGTGTGGTAAAATGGGATTTCAAAGCCTCCAACAGATGGTTCCATCATCCGCTGGCCCAGCTAAGTTTCCTCCCAACAACTCTCAGGGTAAAAGGAAAGAAGGGGTAGGGGGCAGATAAAGGCAACGGCAAGCAAGAGAGAATTCTCGGTAAAAGAAAGCAACATCCCTGCATTCAGGGCCTTCCTACACCATGTTATCTTCTTCTCCCACAAGCTTCGCTTTGTTCCCAATAGGCCAACATTCTAAATCAGCTGAAACACATCACTTCTTCACCAGGAGGAAATGTGGAGTTCCAGGATATGCAGAGCTGTGATCATGCAGACTTCAGCTAAGTCAACAAGTTCTGCCAGTAGCTCACTCAGTCACTCCCTTTGCTGGTTCTAAGTCTTGAACTTAGAATCAAATTGCTATTTGCTAGATTCCTTGAGAAAAGATGTAATTTCCTGTAATACAGAGTCTGACTCCATTTCTGACATTTGACTGCTGACAGTTTTCAGGCCCCACCACTCCCCACCTTCCCCTTCTACCCCCATCTAGGCAAGCTGATAAGAAAGCCTGGGGCCCCCTCCTTTGGCACTGGCAGGAAGTTCAAACCATCCAGGTCCAGGGGGGCAAGGAAGGAAGCCCTCGACCAGCCCCAACCCCTAATCATGCAAAAGCCAAGCCAGTCTCCTTTCCCTGCTCTCTCAAGACACTTTTGGACCGGAGAGTCTGCCTGCCCTCCCCCAAAAGCCTTACCATGTCAATACTTAACCTTTTCTTACTCTCTGGGTGCATCGTGAGGTCTCATCAGGCTGACACGTGAACCACACTTTGTGTGGGTCCATCCCACCTCTGTACAGTGGCAACAGCATTTCCCAAAGTAAAAGATCCTGTATACTCCTTTCGACCTTCATCCAAAGATGCATGGTGCATCAACTCCACCAATGTCTCCCTTGACTCTGGCCATGAGAAACCTCTGTCTCAGTTTCTCACCAATAAAGCAAGCCTAGTGCAGCTGCAAACCAGTATGCATTAGGAAGCAGAGGCTGAGGACAGGTGCCCATTCCACTCCTAACTAACCAGACAATTCTAGACAATGCCACTGACATTTCTGAGTCTCATTTCCCTTACCTATTAAAGAAGTGTAACAGAACACCCGCTGGGCCTAACTAGTAAGATCATGGTAAGGACCGAACGGGGCAGGATGTGGAACAGCGCTCTGCAAGCCATCCTGACCCACGTGTTCTAACTCCCCCGGCACGTCCTGGGCTCCATCTCCCTCATCCAACACTCAGCTCTGCCCTTCTACTGTCCTTCTAGCTCCCTGCTCAAATAGAAAAACCCTCCTAACTTTTTTCAACACACATACACCCCACCCTAGCCAAAGAAGCAACCATAGAGGGCTCTGGTAACCTCTTCCAGGAAGTCACCCAATATAGACAACTTAGCACCAGCACTCCATTCTCACAAATTCTCCCAAAAATCGTTTCTTCTTTTATATTGTAAAACAGTCAAGATCACACCCACCAAAGCCAACCAAAAAGACACAGGCTCTCATCACACAGAAGTCAGAATTCTAGAAAACTCATATCTACCACCATGAGCTTGAAAGCTTCCCAATAATTAAGACTTTTCTGAGGCGGTCAGGGATGACACTAGCAAATGTGATTTTAGACAGAATAATGAAATGAGTCAATATTTGGAAGATCTGCATAACTCAGTGAACCAATACTTTTCCAAATGACAAAGCATGATGACACAAAATCTTACATGTGGTAACAGGTCCATTTAAAGTATGACAGATCAATAAACTTTAATATAAATGATTTCAGATTCCACAGTGCAACTAGCCTTTAACAAACTACCATTTGTCATGTTTTGAGGTAGTGTCAAAGAATATCCATGTTATCTCAAAAGTCTGTAAAACAATATTCCTTTCTTTTCCAATCACATCTGTGTAAGGCTGAATTTTCTTCACATACTTTCACAAAGCAACATAGCACAAAAGACTGATACAGAAGCACATATGAGGTTCTTGCTGCTTCCTACTAACCAGATATTAAAGATATAAAAGAAATGTAAGGTAATGCTACCCTTCCCACTTAATTTTTTGTTTTGAGGATTTTTTTAAATAAAAATGTATGTTAACATATAATGGTTACATTATAATGTTATTTTAAAAATTAGTATGTTTTAATTACAAGTTTTAATTTCTAATATAACTCTACAGACATAAAAATTCTTCTCTACAATTTCTGTTATTGAGATGTAATTCACACACCATCAAATTCACCAATTAAATATGTACAGTCATGCTTGCTTAATGACAGGGATATGTTCTGAGAAATGCATTGTTAGGTAATTTTGTTGCTGTGCAAACGTCATAGAGTATACTTACGCAAACCTAGACAGTCATAGCCTACTTCACACTTGGTTATATGGGACAGCCTGTGGTTCACAGGCTACAAATCTGTACAACATGTTAATGCCCTGAATACTATAGGCAATTGTAATACAATGCTAAGTACTTGTGTTTCTAAACACAGAAAAGGTACAGTAAACATATGGTATAAAAGATTAAAAATGGTACACCTACACAGGGTACCAATCATGCATGGAGCTTGCAGGACTGGAAGTTGCTCTAGGTCAGTCAGCGAGTGAGTGGTGAGTGAATGGGAAGGCCGAGGACGTTACCGTACACTACTGTCAACTTTATAAACACTGTACACTTAGGCTACACTAAATATATATTTTTTTTTAAAAAAAGTAATTATACTATGACATTACAGCAACACTTGGTGATAGAAATTTCTCAGTTCCACTATAATCTTATGGGACCACCAACGCATATGCAGTCAATCCTTGACCAAAACATCATTATGTGGTGCCTAACTATACAATTTAGTGGGTTTTTAGTACATTCACAAAGTTGTACAATCATCACTGCTACATAATTCCAAAACATTTTCATTACCCTAAAAAGAAACCCCAAACCCTTTAGCAGTCACTCCCATCCTCTTCTCCCCCCATCTCTGGCAACTACTAACCTACTTCCTGTCTCTATTAGATTTCCCTGTTCTGGACATTTCACATAAGTGAAATCGTAATATATGTAGCTTTTTTATGACTGGCTTCTTTCACTTACCATAATGTTTTAAAGGTTCACCCATGTTGTACCAGGTTATCACTACTTCCCTCCTTTTAACGGCTAAATAATACAGGCTGAGCATCCCTCATCTGAAATGCTTAGGACCAGAAATGTTCCGGATTAAAGGTTTTTTCGGATTTGGGAACATGTGCATTATATGCTTATCAGCTGGCCATCCCTTATACGAAAATCCAAAATCTGAAATGCTCCAATGAGCGTCTCCTTTGAGCATCATGTTGGCACTCAAAGTTTTAGATTTTGGAGCATTTCTGATTTTGGATTTTCAGATTAGGGATGCTCAACCTGTATCCCATTGTATGGATATACCACATTTTGTTTATCCATTCATCCACTGATGGACATTTGAGTTGTCTTCACCTTTTGGCTATCACGAATAATGCTGTGTACATTTGTGTATACATTTTTGTATAAACATGTTTTCAGTTATCTTTGGCATACACCTAAGAGTGGCACTGCTGGGTCATATGGTAACTTCATGTTTAACTTTTTGACGAACTATCAAACTGTTTTCCTCAGTGGCTGTACCATTTTATACCAGCAATGTACGAGAGTTTCAATACTTTTTAACACTATACATGGTGTCCTGTGACCAAAAAGTTTAATAATTGCTGTGCCAGGTTGTGGGCTGCTGAGATAAAAGTCCCCTTCCTTGTGAGGTCATCATGTGCTACAGAAGCTCAGGCTTAGAGACAGAGTATCTGAGCCACGACCCCTCAGAGCTTCCAAGGCACAGTACAGGGAATGGCTTTACTGCACCCAGCCCACCCCAGGTATGAGCAGTCCTCCTTTCAGTGTCTTCCACTGGTGCCTGGGGCTCTCAAGCCACAATGCCCACCATTCTGTTCTCACCCTCTTTTACTTTCCACCTCAGTGTGTCTTCTCTTCCTCTTGCTTCTGCTGAGCTCCTCACCGCACACCTGTCAGGTCATCACGCCTTCACCTCTTCTCCCTTCCTGATGATAAGAACCTGCTTCACCTATAGACACAATTTCTCTCTGTGCTGAGAGAAAGAATCCCAAGGTTAGACCCTCTGTGAGTGAGGTCTGCAATATTTATTACATCTGTGAAGCAGCAAAAACTAAGACTTCCCTATACTGAGCAAGCCTCAGATGACTTCTGGAGAGAACAGTTTCCCTGAACTTCAGTACCCTAACAAAATTCAAACAAGATGACTCAATACTTAGAACATTTCCCCATAACCTGTGAATACATTACCTCATATAGCAAAAGGGAATTAAGGCTGCAGATGGAATTAAAGCTGCTAATCTGCTGGTTTCAAGGTAGAGAGATGAGCCCAGATTTTCCAGGTGGACCCAACATAATCACAAGGATCCTAAAAAGGGAGGCAGGAGAGCCAGAGAGAGAAGATGTGAGAAGAACTCCATCTACCACTGCTGGCTTTAAAGATGGAGGAAGGGCCTGAAGCCAAGGAATGTGAGAAACTTCTAGAAGCAAGGAAGAGGCAAGAAAATAGATTCTCCCCTAGAGCCCACAACAGGAAACACAGCCTACTGAAAGCCTGATTTCTGCCCACCGAGTCCTGTGTCAGACCTCCAACCTACAGCACTATACAATAGTAAATGTGTACTGTTTACACCACTAACTCTGTGGTAATTTGTTATGGCATCAGTAGAAAATTAACACAGTGTAAGTCCTCCTTTAAAAAAAAAAAAATATGGCCGGGCGCAGTGGCTCACACCTGTAATCCCAGCACTTTGGGAGGCTGAGACGGGAGGATCACGAGGTCAGGAGATCAAGACCATCCTGGCTAACATGGTGAAACCCCATCTCTACTAAAAACACACACACAAAAAAACTAGCCGGGCAAGGTGGCGGGCGCCTGTAGTCCCAGCTACTCAGAAGGCTGAGGCAGGAGAACGGCGTAAACCCGGGAGGCAGAGCTTGCAGTGAGCCGAGATCCGGCCACTGCACTCCAGCCTGGGCAACAGAGCAAGACTCCGAGTCAAAAAAAAAAATTACATATATATATACACTTTAAAGAATCGCCCCCTTCCTAGTCTCATACCCCAACTAATTTCATAAGATAGAGGCCCTGACCTGGCCACACTCTTTCCCCTTGAGATTGTCAACTTCCTTTCTTACAGTCTGAGAACGCTTACTCTTAAACCCTTTTTTCCATCAAATGACAAGCATCCGAGAAGCTGCTTAGTATCACTTGGTGGCAAGTGTTGATAATTCGCCTCTGCCTTCTCTGCATCCTCATTTTAACAATCCAAAACTTCTTCCATGGGCAATTATTTCATTTTCCACCCCCTTTTTTGCCACTATCTTTAACATATTTACCCTACTTTTCAGAGACACATACATTAGAACCACCAGTATGCTATAAATATTAAATGATCCAGATTTATATTCATAAACATGGACACACCTGACAAACCAAGAAACAGTTCACAAAGACCACAGCTGCATGGCCATTCCATGAAATACTTTTAACTGGCTCAATGAGGAAACCATATTCCACCTGCAACTGTAAAACATCTCCATACAATATCTTGGTTGAAAGTGTCATTTGTCCCTAGTCTCTACAACAAATAAGACATATTTTACAGCACTAAAAATTAATATGTACTCATTTATCACAAAGATGAATGAGAGATAAAACCCCTGTGACTAGGCCGTGGAGATCAACAGGGCACTCTGATGAAACATTTATATTGGTTTGTCAAGTTCTCCTAGAGCAAGTTTCTTTTCCTGTTTTCTATGAGGAAGCATCTGTGTTCCTACTAAGAAACTGAAAGGATCAGCTACCCAGAAACAATGTCATATGCATTAAAAATTAATTTTAAAAAAATTAACCCCATGCTATCATTCCCTCTCTGGCTTTGTAAACTATATAATATGTACACTTTACACAACTGCTGCACTAAAACTTCTAGGCCTCCCCATTTGTTCTACAAAGGAAAGGGTCAAAAAAATAAATCATTAAATATGTCCAGAGTTCTGTGGGCAAAAACAATGCAAAGGGGCTTTAATTGGGGAAACTAACGCTATAAGCTGCACTGCTTGCTATAAATGTTATGAACACCTTATTATGCGTCATTTCCAACCAGTTCCCAATCTTCAAAAAACTGTACAAAATGATACTTCCTTCTATGCAATTAACGTGAAAAAAGTTATTTGTATGGGGCACTTTAGAAAACAAGTTAATACAGTTGACCTTTGAACAACTCAGGAGTTAGGAGAAACAACCCCTTCATGGAGTTGAAAATCTGTGTGTAACTTCTGACTCCCCAAACACTTAACTAACAGCCGACTGTTGACTGCAACCCTTACCTATAACACCGTTGATTAATATATGTTTTATATATGTATATACCATATTCATACAACAGAGTAAGCTACTGAAGAGAAACTGCTATTAAGAAAAATCATAAGGAAGAGAAAACAGATTTACTATTCATTAAGTGAAAGTGGATCATTATAAAGGTCTTCATCCTAGGCATCCTCAGGCCGAAGGCAGATGAGGAAGAAGAGGGGTTGGTTTTGCTGTCTCCAGGGGAGCAGAGGCGTAAGAAAATCCATGCATAAGTGGACCCAGTTATAAGAGGTATGCTGTTCCTCTTTACTATAAATATATATATATATAGATCCATGTTAGAAATACAAAGTAAAGTACACCATCCTTGCCCTCAACATAAATAGGGTGGGAGGTGAGCACACTCCTCCACCAATCACCATCCATCCAGGTGTTCAACCCAACACTGCAAGGAATCCATTGCTGACAGCTGCAGCATGGTCTACTAAGCACCTACAACGGAGTCAGGCCTAGGTCAAATGCTTTACAGGCTTTGTCTCGTTTATTCTCCTAACAGCTCTAAGAAGTAGGTTTCATTATCCCCACTCTGTAAATCAATTAAGTGAATAAAGAGACAGGATGCAATCACCCAAAACCGCATCAGGAAGAAGCAGGGCGAGGATTCAAACTCAAGTCTTCCTGACTCAGGCTTGTCTTCTGATACTTCATGAAAGTTTTCTTACATTTTATTACATTTAAAATTATCCCTGCATTTTAAAATCCTTTCAGTTTACAATTTAGCAAAGGAAGTAAGAGCATGAATAAAAATAACCACAACTGGCCAGGTGTGGTGGCTCACGCCTATAATCCCAGCACTTTGGAAGGCTGAGGCAGGTGGATAACCTGAGGTCAGGAGTTTCAGACCAGCCTGGCCAACACGGTGAAACCCTGTCTCTACTAAAAATACAAAAATTAGCCAGGTGTGGTGGCAGGCACCTGTAATGCCAGATACTCGGGAGGCTGAGGCAGGAGAATCACTTGAACCCGGGAGGCAGAGGTTACAGTGAGCTGAGATCGCGCCATTGCACTCCAGCCTGGGCAACAAGAGTGAAACTCCGTCTCAAAAAAAAATAAATAAATGAAAATGACCACAACTGTAAGCAGTAGTTCTCTATGAAATGGGATACACAGTTAACTGACATAGAACAGACACAAAGAAGAAAAGTAGGGCAGGAAGGGCTGATGCCCAGCAAAAGCACAAGCCAGAGTGAGCAAAGGCACATAATCGGGAAACAATGTAGGGAGGGCTCAGAGAATGACAAGTGGAACAGAGAGTCTGAGAGGGCCAAGAGTGAGAGAAAGGCCAGAGCTGGCTGAGCCACACTTCATGCATGACCTCTGCATATCCTGGAAGGCCCAGGGCTGATTCCAGGGACTCAGTGAATCATCTAAGGCTTGTGAACACAGGACTAAGACCACAGAACACTGACTTTTGGAAGAGTAATCTTTGCAGAAACAATTCAGGCTGGCCCATGCACACTGCTAACACGTGCAACTCCTCTCCTAATCGGCAGAAAAAAATGAAGCCACCTGAATGCAGCCACGCCTCCTGCTTTCCCCTCCTCTCCTTCCTGTCAGGGTTAATGGGATCCCTGAAGTACCCTCATCCTTTCCCTCCTTCTCCATAGTGACTCCTTTCATTATTTTGAATCTCTCCCTCTAACCTGGCTTCATCCTCTGAGACTTCAAAGCACATATGCATCCGCCAGTTGGGGGAAAATGTAAATATAAAACACAGTACCTGACTTTTCACACCCCAGTCTCACACAGGAGTGGTCTGCCCTTGTTGCTGCATCCTTTGTAATCTTGAATGTCAGCAATTCGGCTTCTGTCCCCATTGAAATCTTTCAGAAACACACCAGGCTGCCATCAATCACTCATCAAATGCAATGAAACTTGCTCAGCCTTCATGGACTTGCTTGAGAACTCAAAACTGCTGATCCTCCTCCTCATCTTGAAGTTCTTTCCTCCTCTGACTTCTGTGGCTGCTTCTTTTGGTTCCTGCACCAGCTCTGACCACCCTTCTTGGTTTTCGCTTCTCCCCATGCCTCAAAGACATAAGTGCCACATGGCCCAGGGCCTCCACCCTGTGCCACAGCTTCCCATGCCATGGGAACAGTTACAGCATCTCTACTGTGTCCCAGTCCTCCTCCCAAGCTGAGGCCTCACGTTAAAACTGTAGGGAGGATGAAAGTACCTGTCACCAACAGCCAGATTTGGTTGGAAAGGTCAGTATGAGAAATTAGAAAGGCAGGTGGAGGTGAGATCATGGAGAACCTTACATACAAGGGAAAGTCAGTGAAGGTGACTGAGAAGGAAAGTGACTTGTTCAAAGGAGTGTGGATGGATGACTAGCCTGGAAGGATTGTGAAAGATGGACCTAAAAGCAAAGAGACTAAGGCAAGGAAGACAATTAATCCAGGCTCAGTAAATCAAGGCAGGAACTAGTGTGGCCACAATTGAAACAGAAAGGAAGGGGAGGTCTCTTGAGAGTCCAAGTTAAATAACAAAGAAGCATCAGCTGATATAATGTCCAGGTCACCTCTCATCAGTCAGTCACTACACAGGTATCACATTGCTTCCGTATCCCAGCGCTGGGCTGGGCGGTGGTACTACCAACATGATCCATACAGTCCCTGCTTTGAAGGGACACACAGGCTACACAGAGAAGTCAAGAAAAGAAATCCAGCCCTCTTAAAACCATTTTGAAGAACAGCAAGTAAAATAACCCAACAGACAATCAATAATGAATAGGTTTTAAGAGTTTTATCCCAGCTGGGTACAGTGGCCCACACCTGCAATCCCAGCACTTCGGGAGGCCGAAGTGAGCGGATCATGGGGTCAGGAGATCGAGACCATCCTGGCTAACACGGTGAAACCCTGTCTCTACTAAAACTACAAAAAATTAGCCGGGTGTAGTGGCAGGTGTCTGTAGTCCCAGCTACTCGGGAGGCTAAGGCAGGAGAATGGTGTGAATCTGGGAGGTGAAGGTTGAAGTAAGCCAAGATCGCCCCACTGTACTCCAGCTTGGGCGAAAGTGCAAGACTCCATCTCAAAAAAAAAAAAATTGTTTTATCCAAGATCAGATACTTAACCAAAGGAAGAAAAGTAGTAATTGGGAAAATATGAGGCACTTCATACTACCTGCCTAGTCTCTGGAATAACTGCACACAATAAAAACAGAGCCAGAGAAGATTCCTAGTCATTATCATCCAAAGTCTATAGTTAGCTAAAGTTATAATGACAATGTTCAATATAGGCTTCATACTTAAGTCTGTTTCCAGGCACAGAGCAAGTATACATATAAACACCAAAAGAATATGGATGAGGAACGGCCAGGCACGGTGGCTCACGCCTATAATCCCAGCACTCTGGGAGGCCGAGGCGGGCGGATCACAAGTTCAGGAGATCAAGACCATCCTGGCTAACACGGTGAAACCCCGTCTCTACTAAAAATACAAAAAATTAGCCAGGCGTGGTGGCAGGCACCTGCAATCCCAGCTACTTGGGAGGCTGAGGCAGGAGAATGGCGTGAACCCAGGAGGCAGAGCTTGCAGTGAGCCGAGATCGAGCCACTGTACTCCCGCCTGGGCGACAAAGTGAGACTCCGTCTCAAAAAAAAAAGAATATGGATAAGGGATCCATGGATACATCTAACAAACAATTTACTGTATATGTATATGCATGTGCATATGCTTGATGGTACTCTCAAGCTCATACCCTCACCATGAAACTCTGGAGTTACTGTGAAGCCTACACAAACTAAAGTAGTCAGTGATTCTTAAACTTTAAGGCTTACCAAAAAATGCATGTCCTCCCATCTGATCCCTGAAAATTGAAATAGTCATCCAGATAATTAATTCTAATGCAGAGAATAAACAGGTCATCTTTTTAAATGTTCTTAAAAGTAGTGTACAAAATTTGGAGTTATATGAGTCTGCACTCAAATATACTTTATTAAGATATTTGGTCACCTCTAATAAAAATATTGATAAGAAATTAAAATTTATGAAGTCCAATTTACAAAATACATACATTTAGATAATGTGCAGAATAAGAAACATTAAGCAGCATAATCTCAGAAACTTTTCCATTGCAAATTTGTATGTATCTTCAGCTCACTCAAGTGGTTGGCTCAGCACACTAATAAAAATCCTATGATAATCTCAGGCAAGATGAATTTAAATAGGGAACAGCCTCAATGCAGTAGTTTTCTCAAAAAGGATGTATTAAGCCAAGAATGTATTCTCTTAATTTATATGCTCATGACTCTTACCCATAAAAAGTTGACTGGAATTTCTTCTGTGTCTTCTGAAAGCAAGAATCCAAGTTCTCAACAATTACAAAAACAGCTGTTTAAGTCTTTCCTGAGACTACAACTTCCCTAAACTGTGTGGAGCTTTGCAAATGTGGTAACAAATCCATCACTGAAACCAAACAATGTTCATGCCCTTAACAGTTTGGCAGATTCCTCTGGCAGGAGGAAATATGGTCCAAGGTCACAGGTGGGACCTCAAGCCTCATCATCCTGCTCTGTTCCTGTCCCACTGATGCCCACACAGGAGTGGAAATCAGGACAGACACAGTCACCAGCACCTCACATACTCTTAATGAATGTTGTCTACAGTCTACTGCAAGGTCATTTCGGCCTGAATATTTATTAGTTCACAATGCTTTTTGTATGTTTAACCCTGGACTACTTCCACAGAGCAAGTAGGACAGATCTCTATGATGTAAATCACCAGGAAATTCCTCAGAGTAACAGGCAGGTTACTGCTGCTCCTTCCTGTACACCAGAAAAGTGGAGAAACTGAAAAACTTCTGAAGCCAAATAGTGATAAGATCTCAGAAGTGAACAGTGGAAGTACAGAGACCCTGCTCACTAGGCCCAGCCCCACCCTGCCAGCCTCACCTCCTCGGGTACCTCTGAGCACTGGTTAAGGAAAGCCAAGGAAAAGGAACTCTGCAGACCCTTTGAGGATCTATCTCTGATTTAGGTACTCTTCACATCAGAAAGCCGCTACCTTATTCCCAAGTTGGAAGGGCACTCCTATGCCACACCGCCCACCCCACAGCAGTCTGTCCTGATGCCTGGGGCCGGGCTGTAGAGCAGTCAATGCCCGAGGGAGTCACCCAGGCGCGGACATCCCCAGGAGGAGTCAGTGTGTCTCTGGAGAGCACTCCAAAAACACCACGAAATGTGGATGCGAACAGTCCAATCTGGGAATGGTTTCACTAGCAGAGGTGTGCCTGTAACATCTGAACAGTAAAAAATGACAACTGCCATGTACCACATACATGAGAATAACAACATGAGCACTTGGTAGCAGATAAAATGAGTAGCAAAAAAAGTTTAAGATAATTTTACATTAGAAAAACTAATAAAAGCCTACCAGTTCTGCTGAAAATGCTTTTTCCCCCTGCAAATTAGAAAAAGATTATGATTATTCCATTTTAATGCAAAGCAGTTTCTGCAAATGAAAAACACTAGGACACAGTCCACAAATTAATACTAGAGCTGAGGATGGAACCTGCAGCCCAGAAAACTGAAAGAGACTCACCGAAGGTCATGCAGCTAAAGACTAAGCACACATTATGTCAGGTCTCCAGATTTCTGGGCAGGTGTTTTTCCACTACAAAGCTGATTTCCCAAATAAGCAGTTCTCGTTGTTCTAACGACCTCCAGGCAGAAAGACTCCACCACCTCAACTGTAATCAATTCCAGACTCTATCCAATCTTTCAAGAGTTTCCTAGCATAAGAACCTAAATCGTTCTTCAGAGAATTTTAACTCATTTCTAACAGCCTTCCAAGTATGAGCCAAACATCTTAAGCCAGCATTTACACTCCAAAGTTTTTAAAGAGGTGTGGGAGAGGGGCAGTATGTATGTGACTACTTCTTGTGCCTCATTACTCAGGAGTATAGACAAAATTAGAGTCAAAACCGACTCCCACAAGAGTCTGTTAATGAAATATTTCACTTCCGGTAATTCAGACATGACTTTTTCAGGTTTGGGAAAATTACTTTTGTTTAACTGCAGACCTGCAATAGTCTCTAAGGGGAAGAGGCACTGACATGGGCGCACACTGACAATCCTACCCAGCTCCCAAAGACGCTGCTCCAGGCAGCGGCAGGAAGGTGTGCTCTCACACTGTGACTTCTATGGCGGAGGCCACCCTGGGAAGGCAGCCGCATTCAGATCTGCATTCCAGAGAGGTTTAACCTGTTCCAACTTTTGAAGTGTCTGTTTTATTCCATAAAATCCATGCGATGTAGGCCCATGTTATCTCACAAGAAATGACCTTTACCTAACAACAGTATTAATAATAACTAATATTTATTGAGCACATTTACTTTGTACCAAGCATTTTATCTTATTTCATTTTATACCCAAAACAATTCTACGAGGTAGACATTTTTACTGTCCCATTTTACAGAGAAGGAAGATAGGAACCAGGCCCACGGCTCCCAGCTAGTGCGTGGTGGAAAAGGGATTCTAACCCACTCTGGGACTGAAGAGATCCAGCCCTGACCGCTGACTCTTCCTTCCTTTCACTGGTAACTTCCACAAGGGTAACAACAGCCAAAAACACTGGGAAGTGTCCCTGTCTCCAGACAGGAATTCTGGTTTCCCTTCTTTTAGACTCCCTTCCAACAATATATCCTACTCACTCATACCCAATGAAACATCTTGAAACTCCAACTTTATCACATCACTGCCTTGCTGAGAAATCTTCCCCCCTGCCTCAAGAGTAAAGCTCAAATGCCCCAGCCACCATGTGGCCTCGGCCAATGTCTTCAACTGAGGCAAACCTTTCTCAGAATCCTCTCTGTGCCTGGAAGGTGCACCCTCTCCTTTTCATCAAAATTAACGAGGTTCCCAGGCTCAGCTTGAACCCTGTCCCTCCCACCAATTCTCCCCCATGGACGTGGGTCAGGCAGCCTGCACCACTCCAGGACACTCTCCGTGGGTGCCTGGACACATCTCCACAGCCACACTGAACTCAGCAATGTACGAAGAGCACGGCACAGGGCCAGGACTCGACAGGTCCACAATATACGTTAATCCATTTGCCTCTTCCGCCTTCTATCATTATAAAGATTTCTTGTTTCATGACTTTTCATTATATATCTTACTTCTCACATAAACTCTCTATTCCCTGATAAGCAAGCAGTGTTATTCCCATCTTTATATAACCCTACATTCTGCACATGTCCAGTACCTGTTGAAAGAGAAAATCTTTTCACCATCAATTCTAAAGCTTGAGACTTTTGTCTCCTTGCCAGTAGCCAGCCATACACTGTCCCAGATTAACATGTTAGTACAGCTCCATTCCCACAATTTTAAAATTACTTTTTAAAAAATGCGGGCCACTTTTTCAAGAAACCTCTGAACTTGAAACCTCTCTCAAAACCAAGATAAGACAGCATCCTAACAAAAGTGTGAAAGAACAGAGGCCTCCTTTGGTCCCAAATTTAAAATAAGCACCTATCTTCAAGACCAGCCTAGAAACACTGACCACAGATACTCAGCTAAATTCAGCAGATTAGCCTGGGCTCATGAAAAATACATCACTGTGCACAGACGGGGCTGTCACTATCAGAGAGGGCAGCAGCACTGCCACACAGGTAGGGAACACAAGGGCCCCTGTTCTATATAGTTGGTGAAGAGAGAGCTGAAAGGCCCCAGACTTGCCGTCCAAGGGAACAAGCCACACAAAAGGCAGCATGAAGCAGAACTGCAGGCAGGGAGGTTGCTGATGGGACCTCCCAGACGCCCTGCCTAATGAGCCTCAACCCCACCCATGGGGGCCCCTTCTGGACCACCCTCAGCCCATGCCAACCCAAGGAAGCCAAACATCAAACACACCACATTCAAGGCCACTTGATTTTTGCCCTGAACAGAAAGAACAGACAGAAGAGTGTGAGATGCTGCCTTAAAGCAGCCTTTGTGTAAACACACAACCCCAAAGTGTTTCTCACTGATTATCTGTCACAAACACCAATTTAGAAGGTAAATTGGTACAACCTGGTGGGGGAGGGTGCTTGGCAGCAGGTGGCACTTTTGGAGTGTGCATTAAACAACCCATCACTACAAAACCCTAAATACATTCCTACCCTTTGACTTGGCTAGGAATTTCCTAAGTCACAAAACGAAGATGTGTCCCCAAAATGTATGTGCATGATCAGTCCTCTTGAATTTGTAGGTAACATAAAAACTTTGAAAAAGGATAAACAGAAGTAAATGACTGCACATCAATAAAATACAATACTACACAGTCATTAAAAAACGAGACAGAAGTGTGTTTACTGACATGAAAAAATTTACGTGAAAAAATAACCAGGTTTCACTGCCTGTCTCTGTAGACTCCACCTCTGCAGACAGGGCACAGCTAAACAACAACAACAAAAAAAGCAGGAGAAACCTGCCCAGACGCAAACGACTCTGTCTGACAGCTTTGAAGAGAGCAGTGGATCTCCCAACACGGAGGTTGAGATCTGAGAACGGACAGACTGCCTGCTCAAGTGGGTCACTGACCCCTGAGTAGCCTAACTGGGAGACATCCCCCACTAGGGGCAGTCTGACACCCCACACCTCACAGGGTAGAGTACACCCCTCAGAGGAAGCTTCCAAAGTAAGAATCAGACAGGTACCCTCGCTGTTCAGCAATATTCTATCTTCTGCAACCTCTGCTGCTGATACTCAGGCAAACAGGGTCTGGAGTGGACCTCAAGCAATCTCCAACAGACCTACAGCTGAGGGTCCTGACTGTTAGAAGGAAAACTATCAAACAGGAAGAACACCTATACCAAAACCCCATCAGTACGTCACCATCATCAAAGACCAGAGGCAGATAAAACCACAAAGATGGGGAAGAAGCAGGGCAGAAAAGCTGGAAATTCAAAAAATAAGAGTGCATCTCCCCCTGCAAAGGAGCGCAGCTCATCGACAGCAACGGATCAAAGTTGGTCAGAGAATGACTTTGACGAGATGAGAGAAGAAGGCTTCAGTCCATCAAACCTCTCAGAGCTAAAGGAGGAATTACGTACCCAGCACAAAGAAACTAAAAATCTTGAAAAAAGAGTGGAAGAATTGATAGCTAGAATAATTAATACAGAGAAGGTCATAAATGAAATGACAGAGATGAAAACCATGACACGAGAAATACGTGACAAATCCACAAGCTTCAGTAACCAACTCGATCAACTGGAAGAAAGAGTATCAGCGATTGAGGATCAAATGAATGAAATGAAGTGAGAAGAGAAACCAAAAGAAAAAAGAAGAAAAAGAAATGAACAAAGCCTGCAAGAAGTATGGGATTATGTAAAAAGACCAAATCTACGTTTGATTGGGGTGCCTGAAAGTGAGGGGGAAAATGGAACCAAGTTGGAAAACACTCTTCAGGATATCATCCAGGAGAACTTCCCCAACCTAGTAGGGCAGGCCAACATTCAAATTCAGGAAATACAGAGACCACCACAAAGATACTCCTCCAGAAGAGCAACTCCAAGACACATAATTGCCAGATTCACCAAAGTTGAAATGAAGGAAAAAATCTTAAGGGCAGCCAGACAGAAAGGTCGGGTTACCCACAAAGGGAAACCCATCAGACTAACAGCAGACCTCTCGGCAGAAACTCTACAAGCCAGAAGAGAGTGGGGGCCAATATTCAACATTCTTAAAGAAAAGAATTTTCAACCCAGAATTTCATATCCAGCCAAACTAAGTTTCATCAGTGAAGGAGAAATAAAATCCTTTACAGATAAGCAAATGCTTAGAGATTTTGTCACCACCAGGCCTGCCTTACAAGAGACCCTGAAGGAAGCCCTAAACATGGAAAGGAACAACTGGTACCAGCCATTGCAAAAACATCCCAAACTGTAAAGACCATCGAGGCTAGGAAAAAACTGCATCAACTAACGAGCAAAATAACCAGTTAATATCATAATGGCAGGATCAAGTTCACACATAACAATATTAATCTTAAATGTTAATGGACTAAATGCTCCAATTAAAAGACACAGACTGGCAAACTGGATAAAGAGTCAAGACTCATCAGTCTGCTGTATTCAGGAGACCCATCTCACATGCAGAGACATACACAGGCTCAAAATAAAGGGATGGAGGAAGATCTACCAAGCAAATGGAGAACAAAAAAAAGCAGGCGTTGCAATCCTAGTCTCTGATAAAACAGACTTTAAACCATCAAAGATCAAAAGAGACAAAGAAGGCCATTACATAATGGTAAAGGGATCAATTCAACAGGAAGAGCTAACTATCCTAAATATATATGCACCCAATACAGGAGCACCCAAATTCATAAAGCAAGTCCTTAGAGACTTACAAAGAGACTTAGACTCCCATACAATAAAAATGGGAGACTTCAACACTCCACTGTCAATATTAGACAGATCAACGAGACAGAAAGTTAACAAGGATATCCAGGAATTGAACTCATCTCTGCACCAAGCGGACCTAATAGACATCTATAGAACTCTCCACCCCAAATCAACACAACATACATTCTTCTCAGCACCACATCGCACTTACTCCAAAATTGACCACATAATTGGAAGTAAAGCACTCCTTAGCAAAAGAACAGAAATTATAACAAACTGTCTCTCAGACCACAGTGCAATCAAACTAGAACTCAGGACTAAGACACTCAATCAAAACCGCTCAACTACATGGAAACTGAACAACCTGCTCCTGAATGACTACTGGGTACATAACGAAATGAAGGCAGAAATAAAGATGTTCTTTGAAACCA